>NC_041397.2:21449297-21586797 GCF_900747795.2 Erpetoichthys calabaricus
AAAATAAGAAAAAGATCAAATTGCTCATATGAATCATTTTAAGCCACTGCACCACACACGAGAATCACCTACTTTTAGGAAGGAACAAATTATATCGGGAATGGAACGAGAGAGAACCTTAGCCCAAATTTGATCCCCTTTAATATTTAAAAAGAAAATAACCACCCAAACAATTAAGTCAATTAAACAAACAAGAATATATATTATAAACAACCAAACAGAACTATAAACAACCTTTAACAAATCCTACACAAACCCGGAACAAATAAGTAGATGCTAATTAATATGACCACCCCCTTGAACCCCCTTTATAATGCACTCCCCAGAAAAACATCAAAACAGAAAAAGAAATGAGACAAGAATAATAAAAAAAAGAAATCTGAACACTTACAGACAGAACATAAATATTCACAGCACATACATATGTATACGTTGTGGAATTTAAAGAAAAAAGAAGCTCCACAAAAATGATGTTTTGGGGACCGTCCCCGTATATCGTCCAACGGAAAAAAAAAAGTAGAAAAAACAGTTGAAATGATCAAAAGTACTGTAATGGTAGCAATTGACAAAGTACATGAAACAAAATGCAGTTTATATACAGTATGGGAATGAAAACAGGAAGTGGTTGGCAGGAAATTACGTCGAATTCAGGAGCCAGTACTGAAGTCATCCATAGTGGCCGGAAGTGATGTCATGGCTGGCGCCGGAAGTGACATCTTGGTGGCCATTTTGCAACCCAGAAATGGAAGGACTTATTATTCCTCGGTTTTACTGTTGGGAGATTAAGAGATTCGGGTAAGTACCACGTGACAACCCTTTGTTTCGCGATGTTTCACTCACCTTTAGGTTTTTTGACTGCCTCCTAAACGCACGTGTGTGACAACGTATATATATAAATATAAATTAGATATACACTCTCTACGCATTCCCCAGTCCCTTTTATATCGACTTCGATTTGGCTTTGAATCCAACCAGGCGGGGAATTCCGCTGATAAATCCAGCGTACTAGTCAAATATCCCACTGCCTCGTTTGCTTTCTACAGATATAAAAGAAGCGTTCTCACCGGCTTCGAGACAACTCTTATCTTGAATGCTGAAGTCCACCTCACCCAGGTGTAATGGCATTAACATCCCTCCATGGAAGACGCAAGTGTTAAAAATAAAAGGCAAAGCCATGCACTCCGATGACCTTCCCTGGTCAGCCAGCACTCTTTCTTTTTCTGTGCGCCCGAACCGATCTAGCTATGGAGCATTTCTTTCCTTACAGATCACTTCCTTTCTAATCCTCTTTCCCAGCTCCTTCTCATGCAATCCTTTCTTTTCCAAATGCACACCTTCTTGTCCTTTTGAAGTTGGTTCTCCCTCTTATGACACACACCAGCGTGTTTATGCAAGGACCCACAGGCGTGGTTTGGCCCCCTGCTCCCCTTAAAGAGATATCCTTAAAATACTCATTCCTGCGGACATACATGTATACTCCAAAGGGAGCAAGCGGCAGAAACAGATAAAGCACATAAAATATGTAGCAACTGTTACACCCTTCCCCTACCATGTAAGGGTTTCAAGAGAATCTACTCTTCCCATGCTCAATTGACATCTCTCTCAGAAAGGATGAAGGAGATAGCAAACCTATTAGGGCATGTGTTAATATATATGTTGTTTCTTGTTGATTATTTTTGCAGTATTTGTATTGTTTTCTTCGTAGTTTCTGATTTGGAGGTGGCAGAGTTAAAGATGCTAAGATTTGCAGTGGGTGTGACAAGGATGGATAGGATTAGAAATGAGGACATTAGAGGGTCAACTCAAGTTGGATGGTTGGGAGACGAAGTCAGAGAGGCGAGATTGTGTTGGTTTGGACATGTGCAGAGGAGAGATACAGAGTATATTGGGAGAAGGATGTTAAGGATAGAGCTGCCAGGGAAGATGAACAGAGGAAGGCCTAAGAGAAGGTTTATGGATGTGGTGAGAGAGGACATGCAAGTGATGGGTGTAACAGAGCAAGATGCAGAGGACAGAAAGATATGGAAGAAGATGATCCACTGTGGCAACCCCTAATGGGAGCAGCCGAAAGAAGAAGAAAAAGAAAAATTGTGTAACATTATTGTGTCACCATTTTGTGTTTTTTTCCATATTGCTTATAATAATGGAATCCATTGATAGTCACATAACAGGAGAAATATTAAGGCAAGTGAAATTACATTTACATTTACACTTACGTACTTGACAAGGTTATAAAACTGATCATCACAAGGAGCTCAAAACAAAAATCCAAGCTAGTTACTCTTATTTATTTACAAGAACCTATCAAAGCCGTTATCACCCAGACAGAAATTCACAGAACAACAGAGGTCCTCAAAAGCTTCTTAAACAAACTGTGGGATTCAGCAATTTGAGTGTAGGTGTGCAGCTCTTTCTACCAGCTGGGAGCTACACTTGAAGAATTTAGACTGATATTTGACGCCATGCAAAGATGGCATCACCAGATGCTGTTCTTCACTATACATGGACCTCACGAGTCTCTCCGTATACACAGGGGCTGACCCATTGACTAATCTGTAGGCAAGCATCAAGGATTTGAACCAGTACAGGAAGCCAATGTAGTGATCTCAAAAGGGGAGTGACTTGTGCCCTTCTCAGCTGGATAAACACCAGAGGTGATGCTGGATTTTGAATCATTTGCTACCTGGTGACATATACTGATACCCCTGCCAGCAGTGAATTGCAGTAGTCCAGGCATGGCAGGGCCAAGCCTGAACCAGGAGATGTTCTGCATTCTTTATCAGTGACAGTGTAAGCTTGCAAATGTTGCATACAATGAATCTACAAGACTGAGTGACGGTTGCAGCATGGTCAGTGAAGGAAAGTAGGTCATCGATCGTCACCCCAAAGTTGTATACAGATTTTCTGGGTGTTAGATAGTGAGTCAGGCTGAAGAAATGGAAAAGCTGCGATAACAAGGAGGTCCGTTTTTGCCAAGTGGCAGTATCAGTGATACATGCCGATAATCTAAATGATACCATGTGGTCCTCTGGAGCAGTGTTTCTCAGCCACTGGGTTGTTACCCACTTTTGTAGATGGTTCGTGAGTTACTGTTATTTATATTGGTATTGGGTCTCAGTGAGTTGCAAAGTATGTTGTGGTGGGGAGGGGGTCATGCAGTGGGTTTGCTCTGATGATCATGCTTGACAACTCCCCCCAAACTCTGACAGTCGTGCTTGACTAACCAATAGTGACCCCTCGCCCTCATTCTGATGATTATGCAAGATTCTCCAATGGAGGAAAGCTCTGACGATTGTGCTCTACTCACCAAGGGTAATATAAACACTTATTTAGGAAAAAGTGGGTCACAACATCAAAGAAATTGAGAAACACAATTCCTGAAGGGCATGACCGGTAGAGTTGCATATCATCAGCAGCATACAACTGATTGGAGAAACCATGGGAGTGTAGGATGGGGCCTAGTGAGGTGGTGCATAAATAGAAGAAGAGAGGAAATGGTCCAGCACCGATGCTTGCCTGATGCATGCATGACATCTCTCATCTCTAGGATACATTGTAATACAGTGTCCATTTTAGGACATCCTCCTCCCTCCGAAAAAACACCATCCTTCCTACTACCTTCGACAAAATATTCCCCTCCCTGCGAGGAATCCCCCATCACCCCTTCTCCCTCTTCCCTTCTTCCACCACCGTCCGCTCTCAGTTCTCCGATGTCCTTTTTCCGTCATCCACCCTATCTCTGTCATCTGCCTTCAGCTCTCCGTCAAACCCCACACTCCCCTCGCCCCCCCCATCACGGCATTTTCGTTAATGAAGTGATGTAATACTCCAGCTCCACCTTCTTCACAAGTTCATTCACCGAATTATTTGTCAATTATATTTTACAGTAAGAATTTACAGCACGACTCAAACGCGGGAACAAAGGTAAATGACGTTAATTGTTGAGTGTCTTTTAATACTGTGTAAGCATACATATTAACACGTGCGCATTAAAACGTGTGCATTTACAGGGTGATTTCTCAGGCTTAAAAGCTCACCTTTTATTAAAAGGTAAACGCAAACATTTTTCATTCTGAAGGGCACAAACCATGTCGGATTTCAGCCATTAAACGCGTGAAAATTTTGGTACACCAGATAAATAAGCGCAACATATTATCAGTTGTATTGTATGCTTACAATACATATAGAAATGTGTTAATCATTAACTAATAGTATGGGATGGTATTTTTCGACTCAGCTACAGATGCAGATGGAAACCAGAACTGTTTTGGAAAAATACGAATGCCTTAGGACCGATCTGGAAGAAGGTAGCGCAGCGCCTTGATTTAAACGATTCCATGTCTTGGTGGGTTTGCGTAGCTTGTTGTCAATATCTTTACACCTGTTTTTAAGGCTTATTGACTGAAAGGGGCTTTCGTGAAAAAAGTTAGAGCTTTGCTATGGAAGTAAAAATAAAGGTATATATTTCTGTTTTATTTAAACTTTTTAAGTTCATATGCATAGCCCCATTTGGCTGTTTTAGTTATTTTTTCTTTCTTCAATAATATTTAATCTCCCTAAAGAAAAACAACATATGCAGTTTACTTTTTTTGTATCTCTTTAGTAATATTTTAGTGTAAAAGGATAACCAGCATTTAAACCTTTTATGTTACTTTATAAAGTTATTTTACACAATGTTGAAAAATTAATAAGAAAGCTACATATTTTGGCAGCTGTTGCATTAATTTTCAATGAAATGAAAAAAGCTCTCCAAGAGAAAACCTCAGTGAAGAAGAAATCTAAAAAGGAGAAACCCTCATTTATAAAGGTTTGCTGCAGATGACTTAACTGAAAATAAATGAATAGTTCCTATGTGTATAATACATATTTATCTATTTGACTTATGCCTTTATTCCAGCAACTTGCAACATCTGAGATACAATTCGTTACATTACTTTTGTTTTTTGCAGCACAGGCAGGTGAAGTGACTTCCTCAGGGTCACACAGTGGTGTCAGTACCAGGATTTGAACTGACAAGCTCCGGGTTTGCTGAAATATTAATGAAGAAAGAAAAAAACTAAAATGGCCGAATGGGGCTATGCATACAAACTTCTATCCATCCATTATCCAACCCGCTATATCCTAAATACAGGAGCCAATCCCTGTCAACACAGGGCGCAAGGCAGGAAACAAACCCTGGGCAAGTTGCCAGCCCACCGCAGGGCGCACACACCCACACACACCCACACACCAAGGACAATTTAGAATCACCAATGCACCTAACATGCATGTCTTTGGACTGTGGGAGGAAACCAGAGTACCCAGGGGAAGCCCATGCAGACACATGGAGAACATGCAAACTCCACGCAGGGAAGCGAACCCGGGTCTCCTAACTGGCACCTTTCACTGTGCCACCATGCCGCCCGCATACAAACTTAAAAGGTTTAAATAAAACAGAAATATATACCTTTATTTTTACTTCCTTAACTTGTGGAGGGTGAATCCTGTGGCAAAGCCCTAACTTTTTTCATGAAAGCCCTTTTCAGTCAATAAGCCTTAAAAACAGGTGTAAAGATATTGACAACAAGCTTCGCAAACCCACCAAGACATGGAATCGTTTAAATCAAGGCGCTGCGCTACCTTCTTCCAGATCGGTCCTAAGGCGTTCGTATTTTTCCAAAGCAGTTCTGGTTTCCATCTGCATCTGTAGCTGAGTCGAAAAATACCATCCCATACTATTAGTTAATGATTAACACATTTCTATATGTATTGTAAGCATACAATACAACTGATAATATGTTGCGCTTATTTATCTGGTGTACCAAAATTTTCGCGCGTTTAACGGCTGAAATCCGACGTGGTTTGTGCCCTTCAGAATGAAAAATGTTTGCGTTTACCTTATAATAAAAGGTGAGCTTTTAAGCCTGAGAAATCACCCCGTAAATGCACACGTTTTAATGCGCACGTGTTAATATGTATGCTTACACAGTATTAAAAGACACTCAACAATTAATGTCATTTACCTTCGTTCCCGCATTTGAGTCGTGCTGTAAATTCTTACTGCAAAATATAATTGACAAATAATTCGGTGAATGAACTTGTGAAGAAGGTGGAGCTGGAGTATTACGTCACTTCAATAACGAAAATGCCGTGATGGGGGGCGGGGGGAGTGTGAGGTTTGACGGAGAGCTGAAGGCGGATGACGGAGATAGGAGGGTGGATGATGGAAAACGGACATCGGAGAACTGAGAGCGGACGGTGGTGGAAGAAGGGAGGAGAGGGGAGGGAGGAAGGAGGAGGGGTGACGGGGGATTCCTTGCAGGGAGGAGGAGTATTTTGTCGAAGGTAGTAGGAAGGATGGAGTTTTTTCGGAGGGAGGAGGATGTCCTAAAATGGACACTGTACGAGTGAAGTCTCTGCCTTGCTACTTTCCACTCCCTTTCTGATATATTGATTAAGAGATTTTTTTCCCATTGTCCTCTTGGATCTTTGAAAGGGAGGGACTTTTTATATATTGCAGAGATGGTGTCTAAGTCCTTGAAATTGAGCAATATTTTATCCAGCATGGACGAGGGTGCAAGATGAGGAAAATCGGGCAGGTTCTTTTTAACAAAGTTCCTAATTTGAAGATCGTAAAAGAAATGTGTAGCTGGACAGTTAAATTTGGAATGTAATTGTTCGTAGGATGCAAAGATGTTGTCTATATAAAGATCTCTGAGCAATTTCATCCCAAATTTTTTCCAGATATTAAAAACTGCATATGTTTGCGAGGGTTGAAAGAGGTGGTTCTCTTGCAGAGGTGCCCTCAGAATACTATTCTAAACGCAGGATTATGTGGAAAAAATAGCACACAGTGCACACAAAAATACTGTATAGCATATTTATTAATTTCTAAGATGCCATCTTTGATGTATTCTAGATATAGAGATGTACCTTGGGAAAGGGAGAAGATGTTACCAAAACCAACATAAACTTGTGACACTCTGACAAGTTTCCCAGCCGCATCACAGGACATAAACGGCCACTCAGGAGAAGCTTCCTGCAATTCTTTCTGTAAAACTTCATCCACAGGTTTTTCATAATCTTTTTTCAATGACTTCGTTAATACTCCTTTGCTAATTGAATTATATTGCTTTTTGGTCCAAAGTTGTTAGTTTATCTTTTAGAAGTAGCACTCAAGGGTCTGGGTAACCTCCAATGAATAAAGAAGTAGAAGAAGAAAACATTACATTGTTATAGTTCTTTTCTCATTACTCAAAGTGCTTTACACAGAGAGTGGGGAGCCACTTCAACCACCGCCAATGAGCTGCATCCACCTTAATGATGCGACGGCAGCCATTTTGTGCCAGTATACTCACTACAAATGAACTATTAGGTGGTGAATAGACAAGAAAGATAGTTAGCCAATTAGGGACAGGGGGTGCTTAAGGGGACAGACTGACCAGGTTGTGGTGGGCAATTTAGCCTGGACATCAGAAGATCTCCCTACTCTTTATGAAGGATCCCAATCTATCTTATATGATCACATAGAGTCAGGTCCTTGGTCCAAAGAACATCGCCATTTGTACTGAACAGAATATCCATCACTACATTAGGTCATTCGGGTTCCCACACAGACCACATGTTAAGCACCCCCTGCCCTCCACACCTACACCTTTTCCAAAACCAACCCAAGATATTTCTAGATAGTCTCCCATCCGAGAACTGGCCAGACCTCAATGCGCTTAGCTAATGAATATGTCACAACATCAACAACACAAACATCAACACCTTTTCTAGTGATTTTCATTTGTAGCCTTCACTTTCTCTGCTGTTCTTTTTTCAGTTTTCTGTAGATAGATAGATAGATAGATAGATAGATAGATAGATAGATAGATAGATAGATAGATACTTTATTAATCCCAATGGGAAATTCAGTAGTGGCAATCTGCGCCACCACCACCTGATCAAAGCACCATGTGGTCCCTACATTGATGGATTGAAGGCCAGATGTCCACGTGACCATCATCATCTAATTCTTCCATGTGAAGCCTGAAAACCACGAGGACTGATTGAGATCATTTATGTCAGGTAGAATACCCAATGGAGGTGGTCTTGTGGCCTTTTTCTCCGGCCCTCAGGAGATTTTTTTTTTGTTTTTTTCTGTTCTCCTGGCTATCGGACCTTACTTTATTCTTTGTTACTTACTATTGCCTAATCTTACTGTTATATATTTTTTTATAAACTTCTAAAGCACTTTGAGCTACATCATTTGTATGAAAATGTGCTATAGAATTACATTTTGTTGTTGTTGTTATTTGCGTAATCTTAGCCAGTTAGAGACCCGGCAGCACAGTCCTGTGAAGCTCATTATCTAAGATGACATACCTAATGAGAGATACCAAGTAGTCTGCCACTGGCTAGGCTAAAATCCAATTTTTTCGTAAGTTGGAGGGGCAGGCTGTGTATACAGGTGGGCTGACAACCAAATGAACAAATTAATACTCATAATACAATGTATAGAATGCAGTATGTGTTATGAACCTCACAAATAGAAGAGAAGCTTGTCCGTCTGCTGTCTTGTATTTTATGTACTAAAACAGAATGGAAAAAAGAAACAAAGAGCAGAGATTACTGTTGAACTTGCAGCAACTGTTCACTCTACACTATTGGCAGTCAGAAAAAGGAGGCGAGCATAACTGTGTTGGAAGATTGGCGTTCGGTCAGTAAATGTGACATAGGCTGCAAGATTCATTTGTGTAAACTGAGATAGAGCAGCGATGAGATCAGCAACTTTGGTTGGCAAATCTGACATTCCCCATGGCACAAAGTCACGTAATGTGATCTTGGCTGTCACTTCACCTTGCCTGTTCAGAAGTGCAGGTGATGTGGCTGCCAACAAACCCTTGCCTGCTTAAGCGTGGTGGGCTTTCTTCTTTCTCTTTGCTGTTTCTATCTTGTTGGTGCCACAACACTACCTTTATAATGCCCATTTGGATTTGGTTATGACCAGGTTTTCTATGCCACTTTGTACATAAAGTTTTCCTTTTTAAACATTGTGTGTGTTCAAGCTATTGCATTAATAGATTACAAAAATGCAAAGTGGAACAAATAAGTACACTTAGATTAATTAATAATAAATATATTGATCTGCAGTGCTAGAGTTAGAATCTCATTACAAGTGTTTTATGCAGTCAACATTCTGAAAGTGAAAGGCATCCTGAATTATTTATGTGCTCTCAGATGAATTAAAAGTGGGAAGCCTGCATCAGATGGAAGAGATAGCATTATATTAGATACAAAACATTAAGGCTGTGAGTGCATTCCAGACTATATAACAACAATATACTTTATCTTGTAACATGTATCCGTGAAACAAATATCATATATAATTTACAAATGAGTAATTTAAACATATATACTAAAATAATGTGTATATATATATATATATATATATATATATATATATATATATATATATATATATATATATATATATATATATAAATATATACATACAGTATATATATACATACAGTATATATATATATATATATATATATATATATATATATATACATACATATATATATATATATATATATATATATATATATATATATATATATATATATATATTCATGGCATTCGTAGTCTGAATCACAATCTGATTGTATGGGGGTTACCTGGTAGGTACCCTGGCTTGTGGTTGGTCTGCAAGCCGGCAAAAATCCGCCACGGTGCCCTCTTTCAGTTGTGAGAAGATCATAGAATGTTGCAAAGTTTTACTGTCAAATAATGCAAAGAGTACGCAACACGTGTTTCGCCCTAATTCTGGGCTCATCAGGCATACACACTCACTGCACCCCCCTCTCGGGGAATCAAACCTTGGACATCAGCATTAGAGGTGAAACCTCTTACGTTGCGCCACGGCGTGTGGTTCGTTTATTTGAACCACAAGCGTTACCTGGTAGGTAACCACCCATACAATGAGATTGTGATTCAGACTACGAATGCCATGAATGTAATTACCCCGATCTACATGCTGTCAAATAAACAAGCTACATGCTGTGGCGCAACGTGAGAGGCTTCGCCTCTGACGTCCGAGGTTCGATTCCCCGAGAGGGGGGGTGCAGTGAGTGTGTACGCCTGATGAGCCCAGAATTAGGGTGAAACACGTGTCGCGTTCTCTTTGCATTATTTGACAGTAAAACTTTGCAATATATATATATACAGTATATATAAAAGCCAAATACCACTGACTCACTCATCACGAAATCTCCCGAACCATGAAGACGGGACTTGAAATTTGGAATGTAGGTTACCTTTTGGCCCATAGGTGCTCAGCTACAAACGGTTTTAAATATTTCGTGGTCCAAGCACGTTCTGTCAGTATGTCTGTCCGCTTTTCACGAGAAAATTACTTAATGGATTTTGATATGGTTGTTTTCTATAATTTGCTTGAACTTTCTGGTTGATTTTACAACTTTTCTCATCGCGTTAAGTACCGTAGTTCGCTTGCGGTACCGATGTATTTATACAAATCCAAGAGAGTGGCTCTGGGCCACTCGGAATGAGGCCTCTGTTCGAGTTGGTCTACGTCTCACTGCATGTTGGAGTGCACCTTGCCTCTGCTTAGCTAGCGATACCTGTTTGTTCAGCAGACATTATCACCTACAGATTGTTAAGGAGTTACGTTTGACATTTTTGAGACGGAGATCAGAGCTACGTGTGTTTTAGGGGGTAGCTGCTGATTGCCAGAGATATCACGGCCATGTGCTTTTCTCCCCACGCTGGGGGCGCTTTCCCGTCAGAGCTGAACACGATCAGATGCAGTGCCAACGTTTGGAGTGTACCTACTTCCGGCTTGGCCAGAATTACATTTTTTTTTATTGATTTTTAAAGTTTGTCCTGTTTCACTACTATGTGGGCAGAGCTGCAGGGACAGCTAGTATATATATCTTGACTAGGTCAACACTCTCTCCACAGACAAACAGAATGTTGATGGCTGTGCTCAAGAGGTCATTAAAGGCCAGATCTTGGTTTTTATCAGGACACTCACAAGCCCAGACACTCAGACTCCTCACTCAGTCTCTTCAGAGCCCTGATCAGAGCCTCCACTGACATCATGAAGATCACAGCATCATTGGCAAAGTCAAGATCAGTGAATCTTCCTTCACCAACAGATGCCCCACACCCTCTGGACCCCATGACCCTGCCCAACACCCAGTCCAGGCAAGCATTGAAGAGTGTAGGAGCAAAAACACACCCCTGATGAATACCAAAATCAACTGGAAAAAACGCAGAGGTCCTGCCTCCATTCTGCACAGCACTCACAGTACCAGTGTACAGGCCAACCATTTTGGTGTCCCAGTTTATTTTTTTGAAATCCTCATTTATCTCATATTTTATGACTCATTTCTCAGTTCATTGACAGAACATTATGCAAGTCATTGTAGAAAGAGCACTTTGGTGGGTACATGCTTCAATGCAATAAAAATCACAAATCATATCAATTCTATTTAAAGCAGGCAATAACAGATCAGTCAGATGTTCAGTATTTATGAAGGGAAGGTTATGAACTGGAAACTGTGCAAATACATTAGGAGGTTGCGTAGTTCTGAGACAGCTGACTTAGCAACATGGTTAATCCATCAACACGACTATGCGTTTGTGCTCGTTTAGCAAAAAACTTTAGAGAGAATTTAAATCTCTGAAAAAAGATGTTTTCGGTTCAGAGTACAACAAATTGATGTGTCAAACATGTGAAGCTAGATGTTCTATTACCTGTGTTGAAGCAGATTAGGCAGCATGGGCACCCCTAGCCCCAAAGAAGCCACTTCGGAGTCTCAGGACAGGCAGCAGAATCAAACTTTGTTTTACAGGGCACATGCAGACTCAATTCAGATGATTTGAGCAATCAGCAAATACGGCGATCTTGTATTTATTACAAATCTTATAAAAAGTTTCACCTCAATCAATTTCACTCAACACTCCTATCTGACTCCAATTCCTCACTGCCTTGTTTCTACCTCTCACTAATTCCACCATTTTTTCCTAGCTTAATGAACATGGCACTCAATCTTATCCTTCAAGGCCAGAGGTCTGGACAGCTGTATCTCTGAGACAATAGCACTGTTTCTTATAGACCACACTTTTCTTGGCTTGTCATCATCTGTTAGGCAGGCAGACAGGCAGGCAGAGGCCTAGCCACTGCAAGTGGAAGCAAGCGGCCAATCTCACTTTCTCTCATTGTTAAAGTCTCAGTAGCTGCATGTCTTAAAAAAATGGTCTGTTTAGCCCTCTCAAAGTACACAGTGTCCTTGACTGAATTTTTTTAAGCTTAGCAGCAAGATATTGGTAGTTTGCAGCTGCAAAGAGAAAAATAATAAAACAAAAGCTGAGCTTTTTTATGATTTAACCCTTACTATACTAGTGTGCATTAGGATATACAGTTGACCCTTGATATACGACCGGCCTGACATGCGAACAACTTGGTTTACAACCAAAATTTTTGTTTTGAATTACGACCAACATCTTGTGTTACGACCTGAATGCGGTCACGTGTATCCGCTCACGCGATTGTAAACAAACAACCGAGAGTGTTTGTAAGCATCAGTCAGAGCCCAGATACATGTGTTTGTGGACGTAATTTCGGTCAGTGCAGTGATTTATATAATTTATTTTGATAATTGCTAAGGAAGGAAGAGAAGGTAACGAAGGTAAAGAAAGCGATCACAATCAAAACGAAGAAGGAAATTGTATGGAAATATGAGAGTGGCATTCGTGTGACCAATCTCTCTAATATGTACAGCATGTCGAAATCCACCATCTCGACAATTTTACAAAGAACAGATTTGTATAGCACCTTCCAAACAATAACCACCTTCCATTTCATTCTCCTCCTCCTTCCTTCCTGCAAGCCAAAGATGTCAACTTAAATGGTGAGTACAGTATGAAATTGTTGTTTCTGGTAGGCTAGGCACTTTTTATAACTTTTTGGTTAGTACGTTAGAAAAATTATTGATGTTTTTGGTAAATTATGCACATTATACAACCCTTTTTTATTAAAAAAAGTTAAGTAAGTGTTGCTGTGGGAGGTTCAGAACACATTAAGGGCATTTCCATTATTTCTTATGGGAAAAATAGTCTTGACTTACAACCAGCCCTCGCGAACGAATTGAATTCGTAAGTCAAGGGTCCACTGTAATACTTATTTTCATATATGCTTATCATTCTCTTTGAATATATGTAAATCATCAACTTCAAGAATATACTTTTCTATACCTGTAGATTACAACTAGATATTACTCAACATGCCAATACCAAAATACGTAAAGACGAAGAAAAGGGTAATTGTGCCAGGCAGGTTAATACTTGAGGCAGGCATAGTTTTTTGAAAGCTCAGAGCCATTCGCATATCATACAGCAACATAAAATAAATACGATGTAAGTAGCTCTATAGGGCTTTACAATTTAATTTAGGTATCGGATGTCCAAACCGTGTCAAAGTTGTTGCAGATTGCATTGTAACATAGCAATACAGTACACTCCTAGCTCCTTTAATACACCCAAATACATATCTGTCTTTCTATTATATTAAAAAATTTTCCGCCATGTTGTGATGGTGCGGGTCCTGCTCCATTCTCCCTCTTCCAGTTTTGGGAACCTCTTGAACCCAACACTGTTGATAGTAATGACTGGGATGAGCTATGCAATGAGGACACCACACGAAACAAGGGGAAGATGCAAAGTGCAAGTGCTTTTATTAAAAAAGATTAAAACAAATGTTCCCCAATAAAGTGCAGTGATTCAAAAATAATCCTTAAATAATCCTTAATTATTAATTATATAATAGCATGGGGTGAAAAGTGTAGGTTAAAAGCCAAAAAATACAACTAGTTAAAATGAGGTTAAATATCAACAGGTTGGAAGCAGTCCGTTTTAAAAAACCCGGTGCCTTCTTCATTTAACTGGCGGCTCACCTGCTTCTCCCATATGGGCCATGCAACAGGGGAGTCACCCCACCCACAGGTGCAGCTGGCCTTCCTCTTGTCCCGTTGTCTTCCATCCCCTGGCTACATGCATTTCCCTCGGTGGACAGAGACTCGAGTCCCCAGCGACCAGGGCAATAACAGAGGGGCTCTCCCTCTAATGCCTCCTTGACTCCCACTGCCTTCCACGGAGAGTCGTCTACACTTCCGACTACAGCCCTCTACAATCACCAGTGAACCTGCTCTCTCTTGCTCGCTCGCTCCCATACTGGCGCTTAATGCCTCCTGCCTTCTTCTCTCTTTAACCTCCCTCCTTGTTTCTTTCTTTTTGAACTCCCCCTTTACATTTGCACTTCTCCTTTGTATGTGAGGACATGGCACAGGTGTGGCGATTAGAAGCTCCCAGCATTAATTCCGCACCCGTGCACTTAATCGCGGGACCACCCACATCACGTCCGGGAACCTCTCCTACCACGTTACCATGCCCCCTCCTTAAGCCACAAGTGCAGCGATTACTTATATAAAAAGGCAGTCGGCCGCAGACCTCACTTTACCACACATGTCCACATTATTCCGCCTTGACCACTCGCCTCCACACCACTCGCACAGTCATTTCTATTACTGTTCACATCCTCTCTCTGTATCTCTCCGTGACACTCGCTCTTCAATGGAGTCGGTTATAATGGAAAGACAGAAAAGCAAATTATTTATTCAAGAATGTCGATTTTTAAATTGTGATAGGAAAACAGTGGCAAAAGCTGATAATGAACATCGAAAAAAAGAAAGTGAACAAAAAACAGCTGCATATAATAAAATTAAGAACAAAGAGAAATGTCCAATAAATGAAAAATATCCCAAACAATATGCAAAGAAAAATGTGAAAAAGTATTGTTTATAGAAAGTAAGTTAAAGGATAAAGATTCATAATATTGTAACAGTTGTAAGGATGGATGCTGTATAGCTCCCGACCCAACACAGATTGGACACGGGAGGTACGTGTAAAATAAAACAAATACTTTTTATTTTCTTCATCTGTGGGCGGACATCTTCCCTGCAATACACAGTCCCAAATAAAGCACACCAGTACAGCAAGCACTCTTCTTCTCCTTGGCACCACCACTCCTACCAAGCAACCTTGTCCTCCTCCACCCGACTCTGGCCGCTGATTGGTGGTCGCTGGCTCCCTTCTTTTGGGTACCCAGGTGTGGCGAAACCAGTGCCCAAAAGGGGCCAGCCGCTCCTGTTGCAGCACCCCCTGGCAGCGCCTGTGGAACCCCACAGAGCTGCACAAAACTCCAACCCCCATGAAGTCCTGGGGAGACCGAGGCACGGCTGCAAACCAGGGAGGCTGCCATCTAGTGTCCAGGGGGAGATACTGGGCTTCCCACCCTTGTCCCCCTGGCAGATGTGGTGAAGGGGTGTCCCGGCCAGGCATGGGCCCCGGCCATCTGTCACACAGTCTGGAAAAGAAATTGTTACCGAGGCAGAATGTCCTAAAAAGTCATGCAAATGGGGTTACTCAGAGTGCTGTGGAGAGGGGTGGACAGAGGAGCCACAAATGCCACTCTTAAATAAAGCTGCCAATGGGATGCTGGGGAGCGGGAAATTGTTAAGGAAGTTCCATTTATAACGGACGGGGTAAAAAACAAGTTTGAGAGGTGTTTGACATGTGGCTGTTCTTCGTCTGTTTTTTTTTTTTGGGCGCTGTTGTATTTTTTTATGAGTTTGTGTTGTCCAGTTAAGGCAGAAGACCAATAAACCTTCGTTGTAGACAGCTACATCCACTTGCCTGTGTGGTTTATTTCTGCTGCCTTGAAATGGTCGTAAAAATATTGTTTTTGACAAGGAGTTAATGTAATTTAGTTTTTTATTTACTTTTTATTTTGATTTATTAAGTTTTACTTTTTTACTTCTACATTTACTTTTTACTATGTTTTATTATTCATTGGTGTGAAAGAAAAATTAACTGCTTGCAAGCTACTTAGGGTTAATAGCTGACAACGTCATTTTGCTATAATGGCAGGTTATTCATACAGGTGTCTGTCATAAGACAGGGTGCAGTAAGCTGACCCAGGACAATTCCCAGTTTCTTTAGTAACGTGCCTGTTTGACACAGGAAAGATGACTTTTCCTTCTTTAGGATCTATCTGACAAGTTAAAAAATAAGAACAGATGGCCCATTAGCGTAATAAAATAAAATGCTTAAGTAAACCATATTATGCTTTTTGATTAAGTAAGGGGAAGTGAGAGGAAGAAGAAATTATAAAAAGCCAATTGAAAAACAGAACTTTGCTCTCCTGCCTTGCAACGTAGAATCCAGGTACTCATCTGTGACTGAATAAAAATCCAATTGATTGAACTATTCCTGTCTTCCTCAGGGGGTTTCTTCCACTTTGGTATTTAAAATAGATTGTTGTAGTGAAATACTGAAGTAGCTGATTTTCTCAGTTTAATAACTAAGGACCAAACTGTCTTCATTCTGTGCCACACATACTCTTCTATATATCATATCTTTGAATACAATCACTTTGTCTAATGGAGGAGAGCCCTGACACCCTTCGAGCGGCGCAGCCATGTGATTGGCGCCCAACCCTGGGGTTTCACAAGTGAAGCGAGCTGGGGGCAGAACCCCCTAGTGTAATGAAAAAAACTTTAATACCACAATTTCTTCTTCAGCAGTTGGATGCCATCAGGATGGCATATTTTTTCTCTTTTCTACTTTTCTGCTCACAGTGCGGCCTGCCAGTCTTAAATCCCCAATAAGATGTTTCTGCTCTGACCTCACTGTTTCTTCTTTCAGTTCCTAAGACAGTGTTTGCCGCCTCACCCATGTGCTGTAAAAAGCTTGGTGATCCGCGGTATCTCGATTCCAATCCATCTTTCTCTATCTCTTAATCCTCCTTCCGTTATGTACCTATTCAGGCAGATGCAAACCTACTCTCCGTCTCTCAGTCCTCCTTTCATCCTCTACCTCTCTAATAGCTTCTTTCCTTTTTGTAAAATCCCTATTTTCTCTCAGCAAACTACATACCATGAAGTGCCTTATATGGAAGCAATTCACTGGGACGACTAGCATTCGTCTTTCATTCAGTTTCCGTTGACGAGTCCTTAGAGTGTATGTCTTTCTACTTTCCACATCTCCATTTCACTTTAGCTGCAGACTTCCAGAGCTCCACTCCATTGAGGAGGATGGCACTTTATATCAAACCTCAGTGATAACGTCTGGTTACACTATGGTTACGATTAGCGTTTGGGGAGGTTCATCTGACTCAAGTTAAATAAACCACTTGACAAAATTCTGCAATCCAATTGGCTATTCAGCAGAGCTATTGAATCATGGAGCTACAGAGGTCTGCAGCTGGTCCCATCTCAGCAAGCTCTGTGCCACCAAGGGCTTTTTATTCTCTGTGGTGTTTCTCTGTGCCGGCACTGCTTCTTCACATTTCACATCTCCAAACCTTGTATTGAAATCGGCATTTAACTCACATCCACCTCTGAACTGCACAGCAACTTGCCTCTATCTTCCTTATTTTATATTTTTTGTACCTCCTATTCCGTTTTTCTTCTATGTGCACGTCCTTCTCCTTCTATCTCTATTGGAGGTGTACTTCAGACCTTTCAGGGCATAACTTCCTTTGCACTTTCCCCGCATCACATGAAGATTAATATCAGTGCTGGTTTCCACCTGTTCCAGAACTGCAAATCTGCTGCTCAACTGTAACTGGTACTCAAGACAGTTTACCCTCAGAGTTGAAGTACAGCTATTTGTTATTATATATTCTGGTAATAACTTTAAATTACCTTTTTCTCTGAAGGTATACAATCAATGAATTGCATGTTATTATTGTCATAATTATTTTTGCAACAGATGCCTTTATCACAGCACACTCACGCATTATCGATATAGTGTAATGAGCACTAATATAATAATTAGCTACAATGCACATAAAATTTCTAATTTGTATTTATTTGTTTTATTATGTCCAACTTCCAAGCTTCCACCTGAGCCTCACAGTTGTTGGGGTGTAAAAAACTGAATTCAATTCAATTCAGTTCACGCTGCTCATCATTGAGTGCAGGAGCAGAGCTATAAACCAATTAATCCAGAGCACTTTGTCTGACTTTCCCCAGGTGCTTGCAGCTTTTTATTCCACTCCACTCAGGTTGTTTCATAGTGATTGATCACTTTCTCTTTCTCCCAGCATGTTCGACCTCCCAGGAATCAACCCTGGACAGAATGCCAATCTTTGTACATACACTCACATGTACAGGGCCGGGTTAGAAACTCCAGTTAACCGGACTTAAGTTAAAAAAAGTAAGTCCCTTGATAATAGCATTAATTATTTACAATTTAAACTAATGAAACTGGCCAAAGATAAAACCTTTCGTTACATAAATCGAGAGGAGCTCTGAAGCCAGATGTTTCATTTTCTCAGCATTTTCACTTGCTTTGAAGTAAAAAATTGAATTGATTATAATAACATCATATTCTCAAATGTCATGGTTAAAAGGAGTGCGCACAACAACAACATTTATTTCTATAGGACATTTTCATACACAGAATGTAACTCAAAGTGCTTCACAAGATGTCAAAGAAACAGTTATAAGAAAAAGAAAAGAAATAAAATTACCTCACATATATGTTGGGTCTTGAAACCAAAAAATCGGGTAAATATAATAAGACCCCGACTTATACGCCAATTCAAAAATGCGACAATTAATTTTTTTTTACATCTTCTTGCCTCCTCTAATCTCATAACAGTTTCTCAGACATGTCGAAGTTCGTTGCAGTAGCGCAGTTACAAATTTCTTTCTCTACTTCAACGACTTTTAATTCAAAACCAGCTTAATATTTTCTTCTGATCGAACGCTCCATCGTAGATAAGGGATGCTCTTATAAATGTGTATGAGGGTGTGAAATACAAAAAACACAAATCAGTGCAAATGTTGCTTTGGAAAAGTTTGGGTATTACCGTGTGGTCACAGAGGCACAATACATAGAAAAAAAGGCTGTGTGCTCCGTGGTTACTCTCTCAGGTGGGTGTTAGCATGTTATAATCTCTTGGACCAATACCAACATTATAAAATGCCATAAATTATATGGTAAAATTAAGTCCAGACTTATCCGTGGGAGAACTTATCCACGAGTATATACGGTAAGTAAAAATAATAATAAATAAGTAATAAGAAAATAAATCAATATGTGCTTACATAACATAAATATATAATTAGTAAAAATGTAGCATTCTTATATACATATCATATTCTAAGTCTCTAAAGGTAAGTATGATGATAAGCTCAGATGGCCAAGAGGACAAAAAAAAACAAGAAATAAATTAAGATGAATTAAAAACAAAACAAAATCTGCAGGGGTTCCAGGGCTAAAGGACTGCCAAGCTGCTACTGGGCATTCAACCTAACATAAATGTTTCTAAGTCATTCCTCATTGTTTCCAGGTTTTGTCCCAGAGGATTCAAGGCAGTAGGAGCACCCAGCTTCATACACACAAAAACATACAGGAAGACCAGGGGTGTAGCCATAAATTCTTATATTTATATTTCTGTCTCTGATTAGTCAGCTTGATTTGTAACATTTCATGGGATTTTGGGGGGGTTCAATCCTGAAGTTGCCCCTTGTAGTTATGCCTATGTTAAAGTAGCCCAATAAACCTTAACAAGTGTTTATGTTTCCTGCTGATAAAACTAGAATAGTCAGATGAAGCTAGCAGGACACCACATCCATTTTCTGTTTTCTTAGTACTCTTACAGTAATTGTACGCTTGCTCCAGAGAACACAGGCCATATTCATTGCAATAATGTCCATCCATCCATCCATTTTCCAACCCGCTGAATCTGAACACAGGGTCACGGGGGTCTGCTGGATCCAATCCCAGCCAACACAGAGAACAAGGCAGGAACCAATCCCGGGCAGGGTGCCAACCCACCGCAGGACACACTAGGGCCAATTTAGAATCGCCAATCTACCTAACCTGCATGTCTTTGGACTGTGGGAGGAAACCGGAGCGCCCAGAAGAAACCCACGCAGACACTGGGAGAACATGCAAACTCCATGCAGGGAGGACCCGGGAAGCGAACCCGGGTCTCCTAACTGCGAGGCAGCAGTGCTACCACTGCGACACTGTGCAATAATGTAGTTCTGGCTTAAGAATGCAATAAAAGATTTTTAGCAAGGACTGGAAGAGGGGACATGTACCACAGTCACACTAAGTTTGTTAACTAAGAATTAAACCTATCTTTCATTAAAACCAAGGGGCAAAACTACAATCGAAGTCAGGAAATCAGAATTTAAATTATTAACTCAGAAATAAATTAAAATGAACAGTTATCTCTAACTGCGGTGGGTTGGCACCCTGCCCGGGATTGGTTCCTGCCTTGTGCCCTGTGTTGGCTGGGATTGGCTCCAGCAGACCCCCGTGACCCTGTGTTCGGATTCAGCGGATTGGAAAATGGATGGATGGAGTTATCTCTAAAGCATAGTTCTTTTCTAGTATTGGATAATGTGAATGCAACCTCACTAAGCTTTAAATGGTGTGCAGCTCTGCAGGACTGTGGGAGTGTTACTATAGAAACTCGCAACATAAATGGCAGACAATGGTGACACTCACAGGAAAAACAAAATGGCGTTGTATCCTCCTTAAGTAAGTTTTAAAATTAAACAAAATGAATGCCAAAATTGGATTAATTGAGGTTGAAAACCCCAGAACAGACACATAAATGACCACAAACACCTCAAGATGACACACAAAAATGTGCAGACCTCCTCATTAACACCTGGCCAGTAAAACTGAACTTTATTTGCTTTAGTAGCTTGTCTGTGTCCAGTTGGAAACCCATGATATATATATATAATATATATATATATATATATATAATATATATATATATATATATATATATATATATATATATATATATATATATATATATATATATATATATATATTGTGATGGACGACCGGCTATGGACTCCGGTCGCCACCCCCCAGGCCGCTAGAAGGAGCCCTCCGGACAGCATGATGGTGCCCCGAATGCCAGCAGGGCCTCATGGACTTTGTAGTTTATATACACAGCCCTGCTGGATACCGTGGGGGCCACCGGGAGTCGCTGTAGGGGGGCTAGTGGGCTCTTGTGTGCCCTATAACCCGGGAGTGCGTCAGCATCACGTGTCCAGAAGGAACGACGTGCTCCCGGGATGAAGAAGAGGACTGTTTGCCCTGACCCGGAAGGAAAACGGACTTGTGGGTTTGGCCAGGAACCATTTCCGGGTAAGGGGCTATAAAAGGACTATGGGAAGCCCAGTACACTGAGCTGAGCTGGGAGGTAGGGTGGCAAAGTGTCTGGGCGAGGAGGAGAGTTTATTGTTTATTGAGAGAGTTGGTGATTTATATGAGTGTGGTGTGGAGAGTGCTTTGTGCACATTATAATAATAAAAATAATAGTGATTATACTTTCACCTGGTCATCAGAGTGGTACCTGAGGGTGTTAGAGGTGGCTCCACGCCTCTACTGCTACAATATATATATATATATATATATATAGTTACTCATCCCATTACAATCCGGAATCAAAATGGATTTTTATTTGGATTTTATTTAATGGACTTAAGAATATAGTACGAATTGTTGAACTGGAATAAAAATAAAATTCCTTGTGTGTGTATATATATATATATATATATATATATGTATATATATATATATATATATATATATATATATATGTGTGTGTGTGTGTGCATATGTATTCATCCCCTTTGCTACGAAACTCATAAATATGATCTGGTCCAACCAATTAAGTTCAAAAGTCAAATAATTGATTAGGGTCTGCCTGCGTGCAATGAAAGTGTCACATGACCTGACACACAATGTCTGTATAAATAATCCTCTTCTGAAAGGCCCCTGACCCTGTAATACCACTAAGCAAGCAACATGAAAACCAAGGAACACTCCAGACAGGTCAGAGACAAATTTGTGGAGAAGCTAAGATGCTGATTGGGTTATAAAAAAATTTCCCAACTTTGAATATCCCATGGAGCACCACAGAGCACCATAACAAAATGGAAAAAATAGGGTACCACTAAAAACCTGACAAGAGAAGACTGTCCACCAAAACTCACAGACCGGTCAAGGAGGGCATTAATCAGAGACATCAAAGATAACACTGAAGGAGCTGCAAAGATCCACAGTGGAGATCGGAGTATCTATCCATAAGACCACTTTAAGCCATACACTCCAAGGAGCCAAAGAGTGGCCAGAAAAAAGCTATTGCTTAAAGAAGAACATGTATGAGTTTGACCAACAGTATGAGGTGGACTCTTCAAACACATGGAATAAGGTTCTCTCGTCAGATGAGACTAAAATTGAACTTTTTGGCCAGCATAGGAAATGCCACATGTGATACAAACCCAACCATTTCCACAGAAAAGCATGATGGTGGCAGCTTCATGCTATGGGGACCGGAAAACTGGTCAGGATTGAAGGAAAGATGGATGGCACAAAATAAAGGGCAATTCTTGAGGAAAACCTGTTTCAGTCTGCCAGAGATTTAAGACTGGAACAAAGGTTCAACTTATAGCAGGACAATAAATGACCCTAAATATTCTGCTAAGGTGACACTGGAGTTGTTTAAAGGGAAACAATTAAATGTCTTGGAATGGCTGAGTCAAAGCCCAGACCTCAAACCAATGGAAAATCTGTGACATGACTTAAAGACTGCTGGGCACCAACACAACCCATTAAACTTGAAGGATTTGGAGCAGTTTGGCCTTGAGGAATGTTCAAAAAAATTAAAGGAACACTTTTTGATCCGAGTATAGCATCAAGCCAATGAAACATGTGGGCTATTGATCTGGTCAGTTAAGTAGCAGAAGGGGTTGTTAATCAGTGTCACGCACGCGCGCATGGGGAGTCGCAGAACGACCCGGGAAAGAGCGCGAAAGCCGAAAGCCATACGGGACGGGCAGGCAGCTAACCTTGTTTTCTTTATCTTCCCAGAAAGAAGGAAACGACGGCACCCTGAATCACCTCCCGCTACTCCACTTCCACAGCTTACTTCCCTCTGATGACATCAGTATCCCAGACTGCACCACTCCTCGTTACCCAGCATTCCTCTGTTCAATTCCAGTCCCCTCTATAAATGTTCCCCCATCAAGCCACATGTTTTTAGCAGTTAAACCAGTGAATGCACTTTGGACTGTATAACCTCTAATTGAATCTTCTTTACAGTATACGGGGCCGGAAAACCCCAAACCTTTATGCTCTTGTGTGTCTTTATTTTACATCAGTTTCAGCTGTTTTGGTGTTAATGAAGTTAACAACAGGTGAACTAGAGGGGCAACAATGAGACGACCCCCGAAACAGGAATGAATGGTTTAACAGGTGGAGGCCACTGACATTTTTCCCTCCTCATCTGTTTTTTCACTAGTTTTGCATTTGGCTACTGTCAGTGTCACTACTTGTAGCATGAGGAGATACCTGGACCCTACAGAGGTGGCACAGGTAGTCCAACTTCTTCAGGATGGCAGGCACATCAATATGTACCATTGCCAGAAGGTTTGCTGTGTTTCCCAACACAGTCTCAAGGGCATGGAGGAGATTCCAGGAGACAAGCAGATACTCTAGGAGAGCTTGCCAGGGCTGTAGAAGGTCCTTAACCCATCAGCAGGACCAGTATCTGCTCCTTTGGGCAAGGAGGAACAGGATGAGCACTGCCACAGCCCTACAAAATGACCTCCAGCAGGCCATTGGTGTGAATGTCTCTGACCAAGCAATCAGAAACAGACTTCATGAAGGTGGTCTGAGGGCCCGACATCCTCTAGTGGACCCTGTGCTTACTGCCCGGCACCGTGGATCTCGATTGGCATTTGCCATAGAATACCAGAATTCACAGGTCACCACTGGCACCCTGTGTTTTTCACAGATGAGAGCAGGTTCACCCTGAGCACATGTGACAGACGTGAAAGGGTCTGGAGAAGCCGTGGAGAATGTTATGCTGCCTGTAACATCATTCAGCATGACCAGTTTGGTGGTGGGTCAGTGATGGTCTGGGGAGGCATATCCATGGAGGGACGCACAGAACTCTACAGGCTAGACAACGGCACCTTGACTGACATTAGGTATCCAAATGAAATCCTTGAACTCATTGTCAGACCCTGTGCTGGTGCAGTGGGTGCTGGGTTCCTCCTGGTGCACAACAATGCCTGGACTCATGTGGCGAGAGTATGCAGGCAGTTCCTGGAGGATGAAGGAATTGATACCATTGAATGGCCCTTACGCCCACCTGATCTCAATCCAATAGAACACCTATACATTATTTTGACATTATTTTTCAGTCCATCCAATGCCGGCAGGTTGCACCTCAGACTGTCCAGGATCTCAATGATGTCCTGGTCCAGATCTGGGAGGAGATCCCCCAGAACACCATTCCTCATCTCATTAGGAGCATGTCCCCCCCCCCCCCCAATATTGTCAGGCATGCATACAAGCACGTGGGGGCCATACAAACTGCTGAGTACAATTTGGAGTTGCTGCAATGAAATTTCGGCAAAATGTACACGCCTGCCACATCATTTTTTCACTTTGATTTTCAAGGTGTCTTTGAATTCAGCCCTCTGTAGGTTGATAATTTTCATTTCCATCAAACGATGTGGCATCTTTTCTTTCCTAACACATTACCAGTCCATATCAGTAGAGATATCCAGCATGATTTTTTTCCCATTGAGATCTAATGTGTTTTCAAAGTGTTCCCTTCATTTTGTTCAGCAGTTTCTAGATATATATATATATAACTCTATATACGGTGTACACGCATCTGCACAGATATTGTTGTGGAAAAGTATTCCTTCAGGAGAAATTATTTCAGCATTATTTAGTGGCTGAAAGTTCTAGTGACAAAATGATCTTTATGATGAAGACTGCTATTTTTCTTTGATATCTGTGTGGCATCCACAGACGAATACATGTTGTGATAGCAAACCGTCTGTCTCTCCACAAGAGTCTGTCTCTCCCTCCCAATTCAATATTTCAAAGTAATTCAGTGACATCTTTGACAGGAATGACCGCCTTGAGACTTTTAGGATGATACTCAATCAGATTATCATGTCTGGACCCTGCTATTTTTGCCTGTTCTTTTCACAATTTCGCAGGCTCCCTCAATGGGCATGGAGATAGTTTGTGATCCGCAATTTTCAACTCTTTAAAATACTGTTTTTTCCACGGGTCTGAGGTTTAGTTTTTCATGAGGCCATCCTCAATACAGTATTGCTTTTGATTTCAACTGCGTCGTATAAGGATGAAAGCAGAAATACTCTGTTATTGTGCATGTTTTGAAAATGTTTCTGTATTACTTCGTATCAAATTTACATCACTACATTGTCAAACGCAAGTGGCTACTATTGCTCCAATATATTGCTAGATATATTTGTTACTGTAATATTAAACCAAAAAAAAAAACAAAAGGTCAACATTAATATGTACAATGCTTTACTCAGTCAGTTATCTAAAATTCAGGCTTTCCCTTCTTTAGGGAAAAATCAGTTATAGGGAGGATCTGGGACAATTTTCAAATGCTCACTGCTGGCGCTGACACCTGATCATCTATGCAGTCATTCCAAGTGCAACTTGCCGCAGCCAGCAGAATTTGGCAGGGCTGGATGTACATGACATGCAATCCCTGTATTAGTTATTTCCACAGCTGATGCTGCTGCATTCACATACCATCCTCATGGCAGCCTGCCGAATGTGATGGGGCTGGACATTTCTTTGGCACTATCGGTGTGTACCTAGCTATCCACATAGCTTATTGTGTTCTGTTCTGATGCTGTCCTCACTGAAGCGTACAGAATGGGACAGGGCAGATCTACAGGTGTGGTCACATGCTGTGGTTCATTCATCTTGTCATGTGTGTTGGTCACATGTCTTTCCACATTATCCTGTGCACCACATTGCCAAAATAGATCATGTACTAGTTGGAAAAAGACCAATAAAAACTTGGGCTTTCCCTTGAATGTAAAATTAGAAGTGCTAAAGTCTAGGTAGAGTGCTTGATTAAACATGAACCACACTACCTACTGAACACAGATAATAGAATAAAAACATTTGCTATGTCTTGTTCAAAGTCTTTTTTATTCGTGTTTGAATGTCTCTCCTCTGGTGCTCATTCTCTCAATCACGTTCTCATAAACCCTGCTTCTCAGACTCTATCATTATTTGTGAGGCGCCTTTCTTGCCTCCTCTTCAGTTTTCTCCTTTCTGTCTTTAAAAGCGACTCTGTCAGCGTGCATCTTATGGCTTTAATAACGTCTCTTCACTGGGGCCCTCTCTCTTAAGCATGTTCCCGTAAAGCCTGCTTCTCAGACTCTGTCATTATTTTCAAGGTACCTTTTTCATCTTGTGACACCCCATGTAGTTGAAAAGAGGACACAAGACTACACACTGGACATCTTGTAGTTTGGGACCAGTTGAGATCAGAAATGAGAGTTTTAAAAACCAAAGTGGGTTTTTATTTACATGTGCGCATTAAACTGGCTTTTTTACACAGTCCTCACTGCAACTGACGCACAAAACACAAAGAAGCAATGTCCACCCAAAAAATACTGAAACTGTACAATATTTACAGCGAGTATGGCAAGTCCCTGAATGAAAAAGAAACAAGAACAATAAATGTGTACATACAATACTTGTCAGACTTCCTCAATAAAATTGCAGACAGGAAGATACTACGCAAAAACAGTTCCAACAGTCCACCCTGAACTCAATTCACATTAATACCTCCACCAAAAAGTATTTATTATTAGGATATATATATATATATATATATATATAGGTTTAGGTTTAGGTTTAGGTTTATTTGTCATATATAGGTTAACACAGGGTCAACATACAATGAAATGTGTATGACGAGAAAAACAAGTCACTCAGCCTAGATCCAATAAAGCTTAAAAAAAGATTACAAGTTAAAAATAGACAAGCCATATAAAATAAAATGTGTATGTTTTAAAAGAAGTCATAGAGCAATATGAGTTGAATGAGCAGCAAGTACAAATGACAGTTATTGCACAGATAATGTTTTATGAGTACAGATGCATATTCCATAAAGTGCAGATGCATGTTCCAGTCAGTATTCAGAGTGTGTGCAGGTACAGTTTGTGTGTGAGTAGTGCAATGTAGATGTAATGTAACTGTATGTAAGTGTTCAGGTGTTGCTGTTGAGGAGTCGAATGGCCTGGTGATTTAAACTGTTCTTAAGTCTTGTAGTCCGAACAGCCAGACTCCTGTATCGTCTGCCAGACGGTAACAAGGAGAACAGCTGGCGTGCTGGATGGCTGTGGTCCTTTATGATGCTGCTTGTCTTACGCAAGCACCGATGGAGGTAAATGTCTTCAATGGCAGGAAGACTCTTGTCCGTGATGTGCTCTGCTGCCTTCACCACTCTCTGTAGTGATTTCCGACTGTTGGCAGAGCAGCTCTCATACCAGACGGTAATGCAGCTCGTCAGCAGACTCTCGACCACACTCCTGTAAAAGTTTGAGGTGATGTTGGCATTCATGCCAAACTTCCTCAGCCTCCTCAGGAAGTAGAGCCGCTGGCGAGCTTTCTTGACCACAGTGTCAATGTGAAGGGTCCACGAGAGATCCTTGGTGATGTTTGCTCCGAGGAACTTGAAGCTGTTAACCCTTTCAACTTCTATGCCGCTGATGTAGATGGCCTGGTGTTCTCTGCCTTGTTGTTTTCGATAGTCCACAATCATCTCCTTGGTTTTGCTGACGTTAAGAGACAAGTTGTTATCTAGGCACCAATTACTCAATGCCAGCACCTCCTCTCTATAGGCTGTCTCATCGTTGTCAGTGATAAGGCCTATGATGGTTGTGTCGTCTGCAAACTTGATGATGGTGTTTGTGCCATGTTTTGCAACACAGTCATGGGTGAACAAGGAATACAAGAGGGGGCTAAGCACACAGCCCTGCGGCGCTCCTGTGTTTAAAATGAGTGATGAGGATGTGTGTTTGCCGACTCTCACCACCTGGGGCCTGTTTGTGAGGAAAGAGAAAATCCATCTGCAGATGGTCGTCCCCAACCCAAGGTCGTCAAGCTTCAAGACGAGTTTTGAGGGGATGATGGTGTTGAATGTCGAGCTGTAATCTATGAACAGCATTCTTACATATGTATTTCCTCTTTCCAGGTGGGTGAGGGCAGTGTTTATTGTTAGCGCAACGGCATCCTCTGTCGATCTGTTTGCTCTGTAAGCAAATTGGAGAGGATCCAGCGTGTCAGGGAGGGAGGAGCAGATGTAACCTTTGACTAGTTGCTCGAAACACTTCATAATGACCGATGTCAGTGCAACCGGGCGATAGTCATTCAGACAGGAGACCACCGATTTCTTTGGGACAGGAATGATGGTGGATGCCTTGAAGGAAGTGGGGACCACTGACTGCCTCAGGGAGAGATTGAAAATGTTGGTGAACACACCTGCTAGCTGGTCAGCACACGCCCTGAGGGAACGGCCTGGGATGCCATCTGGTCCCGGAGCTTTGCGAGGATTGACCTTTTTGAAGGACTTTCTCACATCAGATGTTTCAAGGATCAGAGTGACAGACTCACTGCCCCCTTGAGGATATAGCACCTGTTCTTTGTTGGCTGCATCAAAACGAGCATAGAAAGTGTTGAGCTCGTCTGCAAGACATGCAGTGGGCTGAACACTGACTGTGTTTTTCTTTTTATATTCAGTGATGCAGCACAGTCCATTCCACAGGTGCTTGGTGTCAGAGCTGTGGTAGCTTGACTCCACTTTGTCCCTGTAGTCCCATTTGGCCTTCTTGATGGACCTCCAGAGGTCGTATCTGGCTGCTTTGTATGCATCAGAGTCCCCTGAGCCAAAGGCAGAGGTCCGCGCCTTGAGCTTAGCCCGGATCTCCCTATTAACCCAGGGTTTCTGGTTAGGATATATGCAAATGGTGGTTTTAGTGACAACATCGTCAATGCACTTGCTGATATATCCTGTGACAGAGTCTGTGAATTCATTGATGTTGCCATCAGCTGCATCCTCAAACATCTCCCAATCAGTTGTTTCAAAGCAGTCCTGTAAGACCCCCTCAGCTTCACTGTCCCATTTGTAGATGTTCCTGTAAACCGGTTTTTCCTGTTTAAGTCTTTGTTTATATGCAGGCAGCAGCAATATAGAGCAATGGTCTGCTTTTCCAAAAGCTGGTCGAGGGAGGGATTTGTAGGAGTCCTTGAATAAGGTGTAACAATGACCCAGTGTTTGATCACTGATGTGCTGATAGTATTTAGGGACAACTTTCTTCATGTTTGTTCTGTTAAAGTCTTCCAACACAATAAATGCTGCTTCTGAGTTAGCGTTCTCTAGTCCACTGATAACATCATACAGTTCATCCATAGCCGAAGCTTTATCAGCTTGTGGGGGGATGTAAACAACTGAAAGGAGAACTGAACTGAACTCCCTCGGGAGGTAAAAGGGTCTAACTTTAATGGTCAGCAGCTCGAGAACCGGTGAACAGTGCGTTTTTAAGACACACACATCCGTAGCCCACGAAGAGTTAACCATAAAGCACACACCCCCTCCCCTCGACTTGCCTGAGTCCTTCGTTCTGTCTCCCCGATAAACTGTGAACCCGTCTGGAGTGACTGCGCAGTCAGGTACGCTGGGCTCCAACCACGTCTCTGTGAACGCCAAAAAGCGGCAGTTTGTGATGTCTTTCTGGTGCTTTATCCGTGCGCGCAGCTCATCTAATTTGTTGTCCAGAGACTGAACGTTAGCGAGCAGGATGCTAGGCAGAGGAGGCTTGTTGTTTCTCTGTCGGGTTCGGCACAGAACTCCGGCGCGTTTCACCCTCTTTGTTTTCCTTCGGCGTCGCGCGAGTAAGCAAAAGGCTCCAGGCAGTACAGTGTCCGCGATATCAAAAACTGTTATAAAATCCGAACTGGCTGATGAACGTAATTCCAATAGTGTTTGCCGGTCATACTGAAAGTGTGATAAAGTAGAACACACAAAAAGAGTGAGTAGTAAGAAAATAAATAATAACTTTTTGCTGAGATGACTCGGAGCTCTCGTTGGTGCAGCCATCTTACAGCGCAGCCAGCTATCTATATATATATATATTGTGGTGCTCAGCTGGGGGTTGTGTCCAGTCACGCTTGGATGGACCAGGAGAGGGACTGTGCCTTCCCAGGACCACGAGAGGGTAGCCACCCCACCTGAGGCCACGGGGTTCAAGCATAGAAGCTCAACTGTACCAGGGCCTGAGGCCCCCGCCAGGGGGCACCCGGATGATTCTGCGGCCTTGGACGTCAGAACTTCTGCCACACTCGGAGGTGCTGGCTGAAGGAATACCGGGGACACCCGGAGGGCTTCCGGGTGCTCAGGCGGCACTTCCGCCACACCAGGAAGTGCCGTAGGAAGTCAATCAGGGAGCACCTGGAGCATGTCCGGATGAGAATAAAAGGGGCCGCCACCCTCTAGTCAGGAGCTGCAGTCGGGAAGAAGAAGACAGAGCTCAGTGGAGAGGAGTGGGTGTCAAGTTCGATCCCCGTAAGGGGAGCAGTAGAGTGTGTACGCCTGATGAGCCCAAATAAGGGCAAAACATGTGTCGCGTACTCTTTGCATTATTTGACAGCAGACTATGCAAAATTCCAGGATCTGCTTCTCGCAACTGAAGAGGACCCTGTGACGGATGTTTGCTGAATGGCAGACCAACCACATGCGTTACCTGGTAGGTAACCACCCATACAATCAGGTCGGGACTCAGACTATGAATGCAATGAATGTAATTACTCCGATCTACAGGCTGTCAAATAAACGAACTACACGTCGTGGCGCAGCGCAGCGTAAAGGGACTTCGTCTCTGACGCTGATGTCCGATCCCCGCAAGGGGAGCAGTAAAGTGTGTACGCCTGATGAGCCCAAATAAGGGTGAAACACATGTCACGTACTCTTTGACAGTAAACTATGAAATATATATATATATATATATATATATATATATATATATATATAATATAGTGACCAATGCCAGAGGGGGATGCAGCGGCCTTTCAGAAACTCCCTCTTAAACAGTTTTTCAATGGAAAACAAACACACTCTTTCAGTACCTCTGTGCCACACGAGGAGCTGCAATGAAATTTCGGCATAATGGACTCGCCTGCCGCAAATTTTTCGCTTTGATTTTCGAGGTGTCTTTGAATTCAGCCCTCTGTAGGTTGATAATTTTCATTTCCATCAAACGATGTGGCATCCTTTCGTTCCTAACACATTACCCAGTCCATATCAGTAAAGATATCACTTGCTCACTCACTCTCCTGTCTCTCTTCTCCCAGACTCCTTCCGCTCCAGCCGCTGCTACCGGCTCGCTTGTTCCCCTTGATGAAAAAGACTGTGTTCTTTTGAGCAGGAGTCAGGGCTGATGCATCAAGTTTGACAGCTGTTCCTTGTGAGGCTGGTTGACCTCTTTAAGATACTTGTGTTTGTAACTGACAGAAAAACTGGAAAACTTGCTGAACTCTCCTGTGCAACTTTGTGACCCAAGCTTGACAAAATATATATATAGACGCGTGAGTCACTGTCTTGCACCCCAAAACACAGGGCTGAGTCTCAGTACTTTAGCAAAACCAACTTTATTCTATTTGAAACAGGAACAGCACGGTTATTTACTGCAGCGGGATCTACCAACTCTCCTATACACAGACATAGCAATCAGGCAGGGTTGGGACCAGGTCAGTGGCCAAGTTATACTCTTCCCAGCATTTATAGTGTTCCTTGTATCACCCATCAGCAACAGGCGCTTAGAGCACAACTGCGATCGGTTCGGATTTGTTTGCCACTGTGACGGACAAGCATCCATCCATATATATAGTGAAGTTTCTGAACTATTTTGGGACCCCCAGCAATGGGACAACACGGTGAAACACGACTGCCCTGTGGATGGATGCTTGTCCGTCGCAGCGGCAGTGTATATATACATATATATATATATATATATATATATATATACTGTATATATATATATATATATATATATACACACTAGAGGGCTTCACCCCCTGCTTGCTTCGCTCGCCAACCCCCCCAGCCTGACAAACACTACGCTCCAGCCACTTCGCCTCTCTGCTGCTCGCATATGTGGATTTCACTTTCACCAAACAACAAATCTTTTAATTCTCATGGATACGCCTCTTCATTGGGAAGAAACACTACTTTTCCCTGATGGCAACATGTATTAGACGATCTACAAAGTTTAACTCCGAACAATATATTCAGTCTCTTTTCGCTGTTCCGTTATTTCATCGAGTAATAATTTCCGTTTGTTTGCGATAATGCGATTTTAATACTTTCATAATCTCTACCCTGCTCTGCATGTGTATCGCGCCAATGTTTTTGAATTCTTTACGAAATTCTACCAATTGCCACTGGAATCCTCTTCCACTCCTCCATGACAACATCATGGAGCTGGTGGATGTTAGAGACCTTGCACTCTGAGGATGCCTCACAGATGCTCAATAGGGTTTAGGTCTGGAGACATGCTTGGCCAGTCCAGCACCTTTACTTACAGTTTTTTTAGCTTTCTTTTGGGGTCGTTATCATGTTGGAATACTGCCCTGCGGCCCTGAAGGGAGGGGATCATGCTCTGCTTCAGTATGTCAAAGCACATGTTGACATTCATGGTTCCCTCAATGAACTGTAGTTCCCCAGTGCCGACAGCACTCATGCAGCCCCAAACCATGACACTCCCACCACCATGCTTGACTGTAGGCAGGGCACACTTGTCTTTGTACTCTTCACCTGGTTGCCGCCACACACGCTTGACACCATCTAATCCAAATAAGTTTATCTTGGTCTCATCAGACCACAGGACATGGTTCCAGGAATCCATGTCCTTATTCTGCTTGTCTTCAGCAAACTGTTTGCGGGCTCTCTTGTGCATCATCTTTAGAAGAGGCTTTCTTCTGGGACGACAGCCATGCAGACCAATTTGATCCAGTGTGCAGCATATCGTCTGAGCACTGACAGGCTGACCCCTCACCCCTTCAACCTCTGCAGCAATGCTGGCAGCACTCATACGTCTATTTTCAAAAGACAATCTCTGGATATGACGCTGAGCACGTGCAGTCAACTTCTTTGGTCGACCATGACGAGGCCTGTTCTGAGTGGAACCTGTCCTGTTATGTTCTTGGCCTCCGTGCTGCAGCTCAGTTTCAGGGTGTTGGCAATCTTCTTATAGTCGAGGCCATCTTTATGTAGAGCAACAATTCTTTTTCTCCGATCCTCAGAGAGTTGTTTGCCATGAGGTGCCATGTTGAACTTCCAGTGACCAGTATGAGAGAGTGTGAGAGCGATAACACCAAATTTAACACACCTGCTCCCCATTCAGATAGATAGATAGATCTTTATTGTCATTGTCACTTTTACAAAGGAACAACAAAATTGAAGGTGCAGTCGACTCAGTGTGAGGAATAAGAGTTAAAAAGACAAAAAGACAAGAAGAGAGAAAATAATAACAAACCGAATAGTAATAAATATACAAATTGCACTTGTTGACTTAAGGTCTATATTGCACATTGGAAGAATAATATGGAGCAGTTTTATTCTGAGTTCAGGGCCATGATTGCTTTCGGATAAAAGCTGTTTTTAAGGCGGTTTCTCCTGGTTTTCATTGCTCTGTATCTCTTGCCCGATGGCAACAGCTGGAAGAGGCAATGACCGGGATGTGATGAATCCTGTGAAATGTCTATTGCTTTTTTGCGGCATCGGGAGGTGTAGGTTTGTTCCAGAGTGGGGAGGGTACAAACAATTGTTCTCTCCGCTGTCCTGACGACCCTGTGGAGCGCTTTCTTTTCTGAGGAAGTGCAGCTGCCGTACCACACACACAGTCCATACGTGAGCACACTCTCGATGGAACAGTGATAAAAAACAAGGAGCAGATTTTTTGGGAGATGGTTCTTTCTGAGAATTCTCAGAAAATACAGTCTCTGCTGTGCCTTCTTCAGCAGCTCCTTGGTGTTGACGCTCCAGGTCAGGTCATCCTCCAGCTCAATACCCAGAAACCTGAATACTAGGACCCTCTCCACACAGGCCCCGCCAATGATGAGTGGCTGGATGTCAGTTTTGTTTTTCCTAAAGTCAATAACAAACTCCTTCGTTTTTTGGTGTTGAGGAGCAGGTTATTGACTGTGCACCACTCTGACAGTCGCTCCACCTCGTCCCTGTATGCCAGCTCACCCTCCTTGCCCGAGATGAGTCCGACCACCGTCGTGTCATCCACGAACTTTATAATCTTGTTGCTATGGTGAGTGGGGACACAGTCATATGTGTAGAGGGTGTAGAGAAGCAGGCTGAGCACACAACCCTGCGGCGTCCCAGTGTTGAGGCTGAGAGCAGTGGATGTGTGGAGACCCAGCCTGACCCTCTGGGAGCGACCAGACAGGAAGTCCAGTATCCAAATGCAGGTGAGTGATGGAAGTTCCAGATCTGCCAGTTTGGACACCAGTCATTGTGGGAGGATGGTGTTAAACACTGAGCTGAAGTCTACAAAGAGCAGTCTAACACTAACAAGTCACATGACACCGGGGAGGGAAAATGGCTAATTGGGCACAATTTGGACATTTTTCACTTAGGGGTGTACTTACTTTTGTTGCCAGCGGTTTAGACATTAATGGCTGTGCGTTGAGTTATTTTGAGGGGACAGCAAATTTACACTGTCTCTCATGTGGCACCTTATCAAATGCTTTCTGAAAGTCAAGATAAATAATATCATATTTGATCATCTTTTTGTTACTTCCCCTTAGAATATCAGTAAAACATGGCCTCCCTCTTCTGAACCCATCCCATGCTGACTGTTCAGTAAAACTCCTGTTCTTGCCATGTGTTCTTTCCCTTAATAATTCCTTTCATTAATTTTCCATTGATGCACATTAAGCTCACTGGCCTATAGTTGCTTGGATGTGTCCAGTCACCCTTTTTATATAGTGGGATAATATTTGGCATTTTCCAGTCCTTTGGAATTTCCCCAGTGCACAGTAACTTCCTAAAAATAAGCGTGAAGGGTTTTATATCTGTACTCACTAACCTCCTTAAGAACACGAGGGTAAATAATATCTGGTCATGGAGATTTGTTTGATTTCAGCCTATTTAATTTGAGCAGTACCTCTCCTTCTATAATTTCCAAGCAATTTCCTCTTTAAATAATGGGATAATATTTGCCATTTTACAGTCCTTCAGAATTTCCCCAAATTTAACCAGTGTCATGCATGTGCGTCAGAGGATCTCCTTACATGCTTGATCGAGGTATCTGAAAACCTGCCGGGGCAAGAAGGAACGTTGTTACTAACATTCTCTTCTCCTTCTCTCCCCACCGAACCAAAAAAAAAACACCCAGTGAGGGCACTTAACACTGCCCCTTCCAATTTATGCAATATAAGAAGCCCAGCTGGAAGGAGGTGTCATTTGCACTAAGAGCAATTCACCGGACGGAGCTGCAGTGGTCAACTCCTTATTCTACAGGAAAGAGCCGAATACTTTGCTGTTTTGTCCAAGAGTCTAATTACTCTGAAGCCAAGAGGCATAACTTTGGCTTGGACTTCTATTATTAAACGAGACAATCCGGTTGGTGTTGCAACTTTTCATTTGTGCGGTGACCTGTCTTTCCTAAATCCGGACACACCAGCTTATTGATTATATTCTTGTCCACATTGTTGATGTACATTAAAAAGAGAAGTGGCCCAAGCACTGACACCAGAGGGACACTGCTTTTAATACTTAATTGTGAAAATGTTCCCATTACCATAACCCTTTGCTTCATTCGTTTGAGCCAATTTTGTACCCACCTACAGACCGTACCCTGAATTCCTACTTCTATTAGTTTGATCATCATCCTTAAAGGCCTTTAATGACCTCTTGGGAATAACCATCAGCAGTGTGTCTGTCTGTGGAGAGAATGTCGACCTTGTTGAGAGGTTTACTTACCTTGGCAGTGACATTCATGTCTCTGGTGACTCTTCCTATGAAGTCAGTAGATGGATTGGGAAAGTACGGGGGGGTCATGAGGTCACTGGAAAGGAGTGTATAGTCTTTAGAGTCCTGGTGCTCCCTGTTTTGCTATATGTTTTGCGAGACATGGACACTATCAAGTGACCTGAGACAAAGACTGGATTCTGTGTCTCTTTGGAGAATCCTTGGGTACTTTTGGTTTGATTTTGTGCCAGACAAGCAGTTGCTCACGGAGTCCCAAAAGAGGCCCGCTACCTGCATTGTGAGGGATCATCAGTTATGTCACTATTGCCATGCAGCACGATTCCTCGATGGAGTTCTGGCTCTCATGATCCTCATGGCTAAAGACCCGAGTTGCTGGATCAGGCCAAGAGAACGCCTGCATAACACCTGGCTGAGGCAGAGAGATGGTCATTTCTGGAGACTGCATGTCAGCCTGGAAGGTTGCCAACCAGGATCCTGAGCTGTTTGGTCGTGTGGTAGGAGCGGCAACGTGCTGTACCAGTACATGTTCCCCAACCTGACCTGACCAAACTAGCATATCATGCTCTGATACCTTATTATTACATTTACATCTACTTTTATTTGCTTAGCAGATGCTTTTATCCAAAATGACTTACAAAAGAGGTAAACAATCAAGTAAAATTAGGCTAGGGCCTGTTTGTTCAGCAACTGTAATAGGATGGGTAGCAAAAGTTGATTGCCACAAGTGAAAAGATGTAATAACTCATACATTTACAATCATAGTTTACAATCAATAATACAATTTCATCCATCCATCCATTTTCCAACCCACTGAATCCGAATACAGGGTCATGGGGGTCTGCAGGAGTCAATCCCAACCAACACAGGGCACAAGGCAGGAACCAATCCCGGGCAGGGTGCCAACCCACCGCAGGACACACACAAACACACCCACACACCAAAGGGCCAATTTAGAATCACCAATCCACCTAACCTGCATGTCTTTGGACTGTTGGAGGAAACCAGAGCGCCCGGAGGAAACCCACGCAGACACGGGGAGAACATGCAAACTCCACGCAGGGAGGACCCAGGAAGCAAACCCAGGTCTCTTAACTGTGAGGCAGCAGCACTACCACTGCGCCACCCCAATTAAACAAATTAACCAAGAATATAAAGTATCACAAAGTTTTTTTTTCCTTCATCAGTTCAAGAGATATTCAAAGAACAGTTGGGTCTTCAATCGCTTCTTGTATACATTGTACAGTACAGATGGAGGTGGGCAGCCTGTTCCACCAACTAGGAATTACAAAGGAAAAGACTCTGGATTGACACTGAAATTCAGAAAATCAAGATAAATATTATCATATGCACCTCTCTTATCGTATGTTTTTTTCGCTGTAGTTAATATTTGTGTAATGTTGGATTTTGGTCAATGCCATTAAATGTTAAATAAATATCTGGAGACACCATATAGTAGTAGAACAACAAGTGTAAGAGTGCAACTGGTCAATAACTCCTTCACACTTTTTTACAGGATCATGATTAAGACATGTCTAACAGCGGCAACACTGAAGCACATCCATCACTTGTAACAATAATGAAGGATATGGCTGTGAGTAAAAAAACAGCGGGGTACACAAAAAAATCAAAGTTTAACAGCAGATGCGCCATGATGAGATGTTATGCGCAGCAGATCATGCTGCTAAAGTATATTCAGGACTGACACAGCAGAAGCCAAATGAAAAAGAACCTACTTAGGAGAATGATAAAAAGCCTCTTCTAAGTCCACAAGAGTTTTATCAAAGCCAGTTACAAAAAGTCAGAGAAGGGCTTTTCTTGGGGAAAAAAAAAAAATATGAGAAAGAACCACATGGGAGGGTTCTGCAAGGTCACCAGCCACAAACTGCAACCTGTTCAAGAAAGCGTATATTGCCTTGGGGTTATTTCTTATATGTTACAACTGAGAGGCTGACAGACAGTAAATATAATGATCTTTACCTGACCTTGCTCTCTCGAGTCTTCCTCATATCCTTTCATGTTTGTTTAGCTAAAGGGGTTTGGAAGGAGTATATTCTCACTTCTGGGAAAGCTGCTAAACAGAAAGAAAATAATGAAGCCCCCAGTATGTCAACCAAACCTACCGTCCTACCAGTTTCCTGCCATACACTGTATCTATGCATACACTGTAGAAATGTTTTTTTTTTAGAAAAAGAAAATCCTTGCAGTTTTAATCTGTTAAGACTCAGTGTAGCAAGGAATATTATTACAGATTTTATGAAAGTGTAAAGATTAACCTAAAGTAAATCATTTTAGTATTAGCAGATTTGTCACGTATACAGAGCATAATGAACGCCTTCCCTGAATGTCTAGCCAAAATGTAACATGTCGCCAGTCTAAAATTAAAGCATACGAGGTGTGATCAAAAAGTACGGTGAATGTTGATGCAGAGCACCATCCAAGAGCAACGCAAAACAATTCACTGCAGGTTCTGACATGTCCATCCTAGAGCTTAGTTTGTGACAAGTTTCACCTTGTTTGATACTGTCAGTCGTTTGTGAGCCACTGTTGAGTTCAAGTCTGATTTTCAAGTTTGTTGTTAATAATGGATATCGAGCAACACGTTAGTTAACATGAAATTTTGTTTCAAATTGCGAAAAGCTCAGTAAATCCATCAGATGTTAAAATCGGTTTATGGTGACACTGCAGCGACAATTAAGACTGTTTACAAGTGGTTTGATCAATTTCGCCATGGATCTGATTCGGTTGAAGACGAGAAAAGACCAGGACGTCCTTCGACATCAATAACTGAGGAAAATGTTGAAATGGTTTCATTCTTCATCATGACAACGCTCCTTGTCACACATCCCTTCTAGTACGACAATTTCTGTCATATAAAAACATGACTCTGTGTCCGCATCCACCATATTCGCCGATTCTGGCACCGTGCGACTTCTGGCTGTTCCCTAAATTGAAAATGACCATGAAAGGCAAACAATTTCAATCCATTGAGGACATCCAGGCAGCCACGACAGCCCAACTAAAGACATTCTCGAAAGAAAACTTCCAGAACTGCTTCGCAAAGTGGCAGGAGCATTGGGATAAGTGCATTTGAAAGTGGAGGAGAGTATTTTGAGGGTGACTAGTAGCTGTAAATCTTTTACTGCAATAAATGTTTCTTTTTTAAAACATTCACTGTATTTTTTGATCACACCTTGTACAGTACCTGTCCATGGAGGATTGAATAGTGGTTTAAAGAATGCTTACATTTTTCAGAGAAGAATACTGCCTACTCGAAGAGTATGTGAAGCCCTAGATAGATAGATAGATAGATAGATAGATAGATAGATAGATAGATAGATAGATAGATAGATAGATAGATAGATAGATAGATAGATAGATAGATAGATAGATAGATAGATAGATAGATAGATACTTTATTAATCCCAAGGGGAAATTCACATACTCCAGCAGCAGCATACTGATACAAAAAAACAATATTATGTTAAAGATTGATAATAATGCAGGTAAAAACAGACAATAACTTTATATAATGTTAACGTTTACCCCCCGGGTGGAATTGAAGAGTCGCATAGTTTGGGGGAGGAACGATCTCCTCAGTCTGTCAGTGGAGCAGGACAGTAACAGCAGTCTGTCACTGAAGCTGCTCCTCTGTCTGGAGATGATACTGTTTAGTGGATGTAGTGGATTTTCCATAATTGAGAGGAGCCTGCTGAGCGCTCGTCGCTCTGCCACAGATGTCAAACTGTCTAGCTCCATGCCAACAATAGAGCCTGCCTTCCTCATCAGTTTGTCCAGGTGTGAGGCGTCTTTCTTCTTAATGCTGCCTCCCCAGCACACCACTGCGTAGAAGAGGGCGCTTGCCACAACCGTCTGATAGAACATCTGCAGCATCTTATTGCAGATGTTGAAGGACGCCAGCCTTCTAAGGAAGTATAACCGGCTCTGTCCTTTCTTACACAGAGCATCAGTATTGGCAGTCAAGTCTAATTTATCATCCAGCTGCACTCCCAGGTATTTATAGGTCTGCACCATCTGCACACAGTCACCTCTGATGATCACGGGGTCCATGAGGGGTCTGGGCCTCCTAAAATCCACCACCAGCTCCTTGGTTTTGCTGGTGTTCAGGTGTAGGTGGTTTGAGTTGCACCATTTAACAAAGTCATTGATTAGGTTCCTATACTCCTCCTCCTGCCCACTCCTGATGCAGTCCACAATAGCAGTGTCATCAGCGAACTTTTGCATGTGGCAGGACTCCGAGTTGTGTTGGAAGTCTGATGTATATAGGCTGAACAGGATTGGAACAGGAGAGAGAAGAGAGGTCATCCCCTCCTTGGAGCCCAGAGGACTCCCCTTGAGTTACCAAAACGGAACCTCTTGGTGTCCTTAGAATAAATATGGGTGAAAAGGTCTGGACTGCGTACTATTTAATTAATGCAATCAGGTGCCCCTTCATATCCACAGCACACCCCTTAACTTTCATAAATGTTGCCTCTCGGGTGACAGCTTTCTAGGTAGCTACTTACATTGCTTAATAAGAGTGACGTTCAAAAAGTTTCCACTCATTTAGATTTTCTTTGGAAATGGTGAAGGTGGGAGGTGTAGTAATTGGGTCGTGTCTGAGAGTGTCATGTGACTAGTTCTGTCTGGCAAGCCAGCTGCCCTTGCAGTTTAGTATAAGTGTTGTCACCCTGTGGTGAAGATGGCTGCACCAAAGAGGAACAGCGTTCTGTCATACGCTTTTTGTGGGCAGAAGGTTTGCCAGGAGCACAAATTCATATCCGCATGTGTGCTCAGTATGGGGATAAAGTTTTCTCTCTTAGAGTCGTCTACAAGTGGATTGAAATGTTCAGAAATGGTCATACTAGTGTGACAGATGCAGAGCGCTCTGGATGTCCAGCTACAGCCATGTGATGATGATGTGAAAGCAGAGGTGCATCAGTGGCTATGTGCTCAACCAAAAACACTTTTTGATGATGGCATTAAAAAGCTGATATGACGCTGGGAAAATTGCATCGCAAAGGAAGGTGACTAAAAGTGACATTATTTGTTTTTGAAATTCTTAATAAATAGAGTTTAAAAAGTACGGAAACCTTTTGAACATTTCTCGTAGATTGAGAGTCTCTGGTTATAGCATTTATATATTGTCTTCTGTTTACTAATTTATTTCATTGTGTCACGTATGTGGGTCAGTGGATCACCCTCCAAATTCCTCCCAGGTTTGTAATGCTGGGGTCTCATAGGTGTGGGCCACCACATGGAGCTTGTTCTGATTTATCTCTCAGCTTCGTCTGCTAACGGGTCCACGGTAATTGAGGCTGCTCCTCCAATTAGCTGTGAACCACCCAGTCTCAATGAGATTGCACATGTGGTGAACCAGCTGAGGGGAGGAAAGGCTGCAGGGATCTGTGGCATCCGGGGTGAACTTCTCCAGGCAGGTGGTAAGGCTGTCCTCCTGGCATTGCAAGCAATCTTTGCTTCCATTTGGGAGACTGGCATCATCCCAACTGACTGGAAAAAGGGACTTGTCATCCCTATCTGGAAATGGAAGCGTGATCGTCTGGATAGCAGCAACTACAGGGGGATAACACTGCTCTCGGTGCTGGATAAGGTCCTTGCTAGGGTCATCCTCAATAGGATCCGTGATCACTTGCTCACCTACCAGCGACCGGAACAGTCTGGTTTTACGTCTAAGGAGTCTACCATCAACCGCATCCTGGCACTGAGGGTTCTCATAGAGCGCAAACGCGAATATCGGCAGAGTTTCTTTGCAGCCTTTGTCGATTTTTGCAAAGTGTTCGACTCAGTTGATCGAGCTGCCCTGTGGGATCCCCTCGAGATTGCTGGATATCATGGCCGGACTGTACACTGGTACTGTGAGTGCTGTGCAAAGTGGAGGCAGGACCTCTGTGTTTCTCCCAGTTGATTCTGGGGTTCGTCAGGGGTGTGTTCTTGCTCCTTCTCTGTTCAATGCTTGTATGGACTGGATGTTGGGCAAGGTCGTGGGGTCCAGCGGCTGTGGGGCATCTGTTGGTGAAGAAAGATTCCCTGATCTTGACTTTGCTGACGATGCTGTGATCTTCGCAGAGTCAATGGAGGCTCTGATCGGGGCGCTCGAGAGACTGAGTGAGGAGTCTGAGTGTCTGGGCTTGCGAGTGTCCTGGATAAAAACCAACATCAGGCCTTTAATGACCTTTTGGGCACAGCCATCAGCAGTGTGACTGTTTGTGGAGAGAGTGTTGACCTTGTTGAGAGGTTTACTTACCTGGGCAGTGACATTCATGTCTCTGGTGACTCTTCCTGTGAAGTCAGTAGACGGATTGGGAGAGCATGGGGGTCATGAGGTCGCTGGAAAGGGGTGTGTGGCACTCCCGATATCTATGCAAAAGGACGAAGGTCCAAGTCTTTAGAGTCCTGGTGTTTCCTGTCTTACTATATGGTGGTGAGACATGGATGCTATCCAGTGACCTGAGACGAAGACTGGACTCCTTTGGTACTGTGTCTTTCTGGAAAATCCTTGGGTACCATTGGTTTGCCCTTGTGTCGAATGAACGGTTGCTCATGGAGTCCCGAATGAGGCACATTACCTGCATTGTGAGGGAGTATCAGTTACGGCACTACGGCCATGTGGCACGTTTCACTAAGGGTGATCCGGTTAATAAGATCCTCATTGTTGGGGTCCCAAGTGGCTGGACCAGGCCAAGGGGTCACCCACGTAACACCTGACTGCGGCAGACAGAGGGTCATTTCCGGAGGGTAGGAATGGACCGCATGTCTGCCTGGGTGGTTGCCAACTGGGATCCCGAGCTGTTTCGACGTGTAGTGGGTGCTGTAACGCACTGTACCAGTGTATGCTCCCCAACAACTTTCTCTACTAACATTCAATTGGCATGGCTTTTGTGGCTTTTGTGTGTGTTGCAGATGAGGTTGATGGATGTACAATGATACATTCTAATGTTTTTAAACTGAAGGTTTCAGCGCGTCTAGCATTAAATATTTAATTGTCAGCCCATTAGGCTTATTAACATCTTGCAAACTTCACAGGTTTTAATTTAAATATAAAGTAACATATTTGAGCTTTCTAAAATTGGTGGCAGCATTGACAGAACAGATTTACAGCTTATTCATCTTAGCAGCAGCACCTCTGTAGTAGTGTAACCAAACTTGAGGCAGAAACAAACTGCATCAGGAGATAAATAAATGGCGCAGTCATTGTAAAAAATACATAAACTCAGTGTGCTAGAATTAATTGTTGTTGGAATCACAGCTTCTGTGAGTCATAAGGATTCCTTATTAAAAGTAAAGTCTCTCTTTGAACTATGCATCCTCAGACTTTGTGTTTGTTTTTGTACTATGGTTTGCTCCAATTACAGTTTATTCTCCTACTGATGCTGCAGACAGTTTAACAGGCCCAAGATATCTTAATAATTTAGATTAGTTGGAATAAGGGCTTGTATTGCAGGGGCCTCTTTAGATCCCTGACAGTTTTAAGAACAAACTAAAAACTAGACAGGTTGAGTTCGTTTAGATCATTTGATCATTTAGATTAGAATAGGCTAAATAAACTTTATTAATCCCATGAGAAAATTCAAGTGTATACAGGGGAATAATAAAATGAAAAGGATACAGACTTGCAGGACAGATAATACAGCCAATCAATCAATCAATAAACTTAACAGGTACATTGGGAGGAAACATTGAATTGCCTGATAACAGTGGGCAGAAATGACCCTCTGAGGCCAGCAAAGCAGCGGGTCCAGATGGAGTATCGCCACGACTGCTGAAGAGCTGGGGAGTCCTCTACAGCGCATCTTCAACCTGAGCCTGAAACAGGGGAGAATCCCTTTGGCTTGGAAAATATCTTGTATCACCCCAGTCCCAAAGGTATCACGTCCTAGTGAGCTGAATGACTTCTGGCCTGTCGCTCTGACGTCACAGGTGATGAAGACCATGGAGCGTCTGCTGCTTCACCACCTGAGGCCACAGGTCCGTCACGCCCTCAACCCTCTGCAGTTTGCATACCAGGAGAAGGTGGGAGCAGAGGATGCCATCATCTACATGCTACACCGATCCCTCTCCCACTTGAACAGAGGCAGTGGTGCAGTAAGAATTATGTTTCTGGACTTCTCTAGCGCCTTCAACACCATCCAACCTGTGCTCCTTAGACACAAGCTGACAGAGATGGGAGTAGATTCATACCTGGTGGCATGGATCGTGGACTATCTTAAAGACAGACCTCAGTATGTGCGTCTCGGGAACTGCACGTCTGACATTGTGGTCAGCAACACAGGAGCGCCACAGGGGACTGTACTTTCTCCAGTCTTCTTCAGCCTATATACATTGGACGTCCAATACAACTCGGAGTCCTGCCACATGCAAAAGTTCGCTGACGACACTGCTATCGTGGGCTGCATCAGAAGTGGGCAGGAGGAGGAGTATAGGAACCTAATCAAGGACTTTGTTAAATGGTGCGACTCAAACCACCTACACCTGAACACCAGCAAAACCAAGGAGCTGGTGGTGGATTTTAGGTGGCCCAGGCCCCTCATAAAATGCATGTAGCTCCAAGTTCTTTACAAGAATTAGTTACATGGAAAGAAAAATAAATTAAAGTTAGATAAGAATAATAATGCATAAATACTATACAAAAACATAAACAATGAACAATTACAGTACATAGATATATACTGTAAATACCCAGCAAACAAACTGACACTGGGCCAGTGTAGGCCTAGTGCGGGCAAACGTATTGGACATATGTGGGCAGAAAACAATAACCCAGTTGGGATCTGAACATTAGGACAAATAGGCTCATTATGAGCAAACAGACAGGGAGCACAAATTTGGTCATGAACTTGAAAAGTCTGTTCTTTACTAGTCCATCCATTTTCCATACCTGTTTATTTAGGGTTAGGTGGCTGGGAATCTGGGGCTTATCCCAGCAAGCAAGGGGCACAAGCAGGAGCAACCCCTGGACAGGGCACCAGCCCATCACAGGGTGAAAATTCTCACACGCATACAGCTTAAGGCCAATTTAGCACCACCAGTCCACCTAAGGGAGGAAACCAACATGGACACCTGGGAAGCCATAAAATTCCACGTAGGGAGGACCCAGGATGTGAACATCGGTCTCCTTATTGTCTCCCTACCGCTGAGCCACGTCTTACTAGTCCTTTCCTTGAAACTTTTATTTTTTAAAATTTATATGTAATTATGTAATTGTTAAGAAGAGCAATTTAAAATTACAATACTAATGTGGCCTTACACTATTTATTTTTTATAAAACACAAAATGCCTTTGCATTTATTGCTACTAGTCCAGATGTGCTTTTTTACTTTCTCATATATGAAGTATAGGGAAAATATTGTAATCTCCAAAAATTTGACCTCAAGATTTTGATGAATTTCGACGTTTTAGACCTTCCTTACTCTGATTTACTTTCTCTTAGGGAAAGTTTTGTAATCATCCAAAAATTCGATTTTGAGATTTTGATGAATCTTGACATTTTAGACCTCCCTGAGTCCGAAAATATAATTTTTTGGAATTATGTCTGTGTGTGTCAGCCAAATTTTGCATACAAGTATTAGGTGCAAATAGTAGATTTCTATCAACTTTTGAGCTCTTTCCGTTAACCAGAAGTGGTACTTTTTTTATTCAAGCAGCTGCAGAGTATGATTTATTCAATTTTACTTTTATAATGATTGTTCAATATATTAGTTTGATTTGATATGTTGTTGCTGGTTCTTTAATGTACATAATATAAAAATATAATCGCTGTCTTGCAGGTTACTCCTCAAATATCCATCCCCATATCTGAGTATATGAGAAAGTCTAGGGGAGAGCACTCCCGATTTTTTTTTGTGTTGTTACAACCCACAACACGAAAACATTACCAACAATACAAAAAATATGCAATTTTAGCCATTTTAAAACCCTTTTTGTAGTCATTTAAATTGTTATTTATACGACTACAATCACAGTCTAAAACCCACATAAAATACTAATACTGTCCTGCTCCACTGACAGACTGAGAAGATCATTCCTCCCCCAAACTATGCGACTCTTCAATTCCACCAGAGGGGGTAAACGTTGAACATTATTCAAGTTATTGTCTGTTTTTTACCTGCATTTTTTATTACTCTTTAATTTAATTTTTTTTGCTGCTGGAGTATGTGAATTTCCCCCTGGGACTAATAAAGTATCTATCTATCTATCTATCTATCTATCTATCTATCTATCTATCTATCTATCTATCTATCTATCTATCTATCTATCTATCTATCTATCTATCTATCTATCTATCTATCTATCTATCTAATTCACTGTGTAATGTACTCTGAGACAACATTAAAAAGTGGGAAACCATGGGCTAGTGGTGACGTTAGACAGCATTACCAAACCATCACTGGGCCAAAGAAGGGCTTACTGAACGTGTACTGCCAGCTGTTAACCCATTTTGGGCACCTAAGGGAACTTGACTAAGGGACCGCTTGTAATAGCCTTCCCATTGAACCAGTGTAGTATTTAATTAGGTTTTCCCTCAACTAACATGGTTGCCTGCATGGGGCCACTGTGTGAATGTTTGCTGGGTATCGAATTTGCTTTTTTTAGTCTCTAAATGACGATCCGATGATAAGGTCATTTGGCCAGGGTGGACAGAAAAAAAAAGTTTAAGCTGGAGAAAAAAGAAACAAAATCTGCAGGGCTTCCAGGCCAAGGGACCACCCAGGTCTGAAATGGGCATTTGAAAAAAAAATGTTTTAGTCTTCATCTTAGAACAATTGATGCAGCGGATCTCATGGCAGGTTGGTATACCTGCTTTCATTCAAACACTCAAACATCACAGGTGGCTGCACAGGACTTTGATCAGGTGCTACAGAAAACTGAAGGGCAGTGCATTTTTTTAAATGTGACATGCTACATTTGTTTCTGCACAAAGTCTTACCAAAAAACACCATCATACAGTTTCTTACTACAGAGGAACCCGCCTTTTGCCGTTACCTAAAAGCTGCTCACTCCTTCTTATTTCTGCTGATGAAGCTGAGGATATACACACTCCAAGGGGTTGTGGAGAAAATAGCGTTTCTGCCTCTGATAAATTTTTAAGATTGAGCTCACCGAGATTGTCATCATAATTGGTAAACAGGGCTCCGTACTACCAGAACAATGATACCTCGTCTCTTATGACTCAACAAAATGCTTACACATGACATGAAATGATTCTGGTGGATTAAACTAGAGTAATTTATTCAAACACTAAATGACAGGCAGATACGTGCAGAACTAGCACAGGAAAATGCTTCCAGACAGGGAATAAACACCTCTCTTTATGTTGTCAATGGTGCACATTTCACTGGTTGCGCGCTTCAGATTCAATAGTGCATGAACTGTTGACTCATCATTAATGTAACTTATCAAAATACCCCAAAATGTTTCTTACAGCGAAATTATCTCGGTTCGCCAGTGACTTTGTTCAACAATTTTTCCCAAAAAAATCACCATTAAGCAAACTTTTTTTCTCAGAATCCTATGATTCTTTGAGAGGTCAGCGTGACATCCCAGGACTGGACCAGCCACTGATGTTACTTCCTGATCTTTGCTGCCTACCCAGTTTACATCTGGTATGGGCAGAAATGTCATGCTTGTGCAGTGTAAGTGTAATCCACCTCACACTTTACAACATTGCTAAATCTGCTTCATCCACGGGTGAATAATTTATGGTGTATACACTGTCACAATAACAGTCCAGAGACATTGGAAAAGGTTTGGGACAGCCACCCGTATATTGTGCCCTGGCTGCAAACTGGGTAATTTTGTAAGAGACGTTCACAGGTTTGAGTCCAAAACAGAACTAACTAGTTTAGATGAATATGACGGTTTTAAAGGCCAGAAAGGGATGTGACGTCATAAAAAGGGTCGGAACCAGAAGGCTCTTCGTCCATAGGTTCTACACCGAAAGTGACATCATCTATAGCACCAGAACCAGAAGTGACATCTTCAGGGGCCGGAAATGATGTCATCCATGACACTAGTACCAGAAGTGCTGTCTCCTGGACCGGAAGTGACGTCATCCATGGCACTGGCATCTAGTGGGATTTCCCGTGGATAGTCAGCAGAGGAGAAAGATAGTGCAGCTCACCACCTCCTGGTCTGGCATGGTACTACTTTTATTTAGGCCATCTAGCTGCCTCCCAATTACACGTGTTTGACAACACATATATGTGATGTCACTGCCTGATTGGTACTGTGGCCTGATTTGCACTCTGCACATGTTTAAAAAAAAAAAACTTTACTCAACATTACACTTTGTGGGATGGCCTGATCTGAAATATGCACAGACAAGATGAAGATAGATTCAAGCATAGATTCATTGTACATTGCTCCTCGCTATGTAGCGCTGATCAGGTAGTGACAGAAACAAAGATCATATAACACTGATCCCTTGCATCACAGACTCTGTGGGTTTTACTTAGTTGTAGTGATAGCAGCTCAGGAGACGCAGCAGAGATAAAGGGCATAGAGTAGTGTGGACGCAGAGTATAACTTTATATCTCAATATATGTCTCACAGCCCAAGTCACAATTTTGGCCACAATAATACGGTCCAGCATAGTTGGCGGCAGATGCTTCCCTACCCTCAGGGACACTTAAAAGACCTTTGCACCATTAAAATCTAATTAAAACTAGTTCATCTCCTCCTTATTCATTGACTTCAGTTCATTTTGCTGAGTTTGCCAAAATTTCCACGTTTTCACTGATCTCAATCTTAAGGGAATTCAGCAGGGTTCTCTTAACACTGCTGTTCACTACTGATAAATAAAAATTAACAATACAGCTGAATGATGCTTCCTCTCCTTCACCAGTATTTTATTGCTTTAGTAAAGTGAAACGGTTGGCTATAAATTTAAAAATAAACCAGTATGCTGAAATATAATGTCTAACATGCTTATTTAGTTCAGGATCACGTGGAGACAATGACTGGCCCAGCAAAAGTGGGTACCATCACTGGTTCACATAATGAACAGACATTTTGAGCAAGCTAAACTCTAAATAGCAAGACAACTCCAACAAGCCCTAACTGAGCATTTTTGAAGTTTACTTTTTGTGAGCACACACCATGAAATCAAAAATTACATGCAGGCCTCCTTGCAATTTCCAGAATCAATTGCATTACTCTTACAGTTTAGCTACAGGGCCTTCAGACTCTGGAATGAACTATTTAAATCAAGGCTGATCGCATATTTTACCTTAGAAGTACTCCTTCATAGAATTGCTGCTGAGGCTTCCTTTAAGTACACCAAAGTTATGATTGGCTCATTATGAAACATTCCATATTTTTAAAAACTTCTTGGTGTGATAATGTTTTCTCAAGTTACATCTTCTGAATCCAGAATGGGATGGAAGTGTGGGAAGCCCACTGTAGAATTCTCAGACTTGCATGACCACTTGTCAAGGTCTCTTCTTGTTAGTGCCTATTAATGGAGAAGTTTGGTATTTTTCTATTTGAAGTTATTTCTTCACACTCATGATGTATATTAATTTTCCACAAAAATTGTATTCTAAAGTGAAGCATTCTTTTTATAAATTTTAAAAATATGTTGTCTGTTCTTGCAGGACCACTGGCCAGGGCCAGGTGTAATTTGACTGGGGTCTTAGAGATTTGTTTCCTCTGGAAATTACTCTATTTGGATTGGATTTTTTTTCTTTGTTGTCAGTGTGCCCTAACATAATATACTGTATATTTTACTACACCATTTACATTATTAGAATATAAATAGTGAATCACAAAATTATAATGGAAATTACTTGTGCAACACTTGCCACAAAAATATTTAACTTAAAAAGGCCTTTTTATCAGTGTAGTTTTTTTTAAGACAAGTAAGCCCGCGATTCGCTAGCGAATCGGAAATCCAAGAAATGCAATCAGTTTCTGTTCTGTCCGATATCTGGATGGATGACATATCATGGAGGGTGGGTGCGTCTGGGGACATGTCATTTAATTACATACGCATATCTGTAGTAAAGCGGTCTCGTTTTGTGGAGACGTGATTCCGTTGCCTTTGCTGACACCGACTGATGGCAGAATGGAGCACAGCAAGTTCAGCCCTGCGCCCTTCGTCCATATCTGGTTTACGCCGTGTAGTTTGACCATCTGGGGATTCCGTACTGTAATACCGTAATGTGATTCACATATGCGCTGAATCCTCTCGTTTTTGTTTTCTCTGTGGTGGGCTCGTTGCAGTGCGGCAGAGCGCGTCCGCCTCGATGCGCCCTGCGTCCATATCTGGTCTACAACCATTTTGTTTTCTCTGTGGCAGACTCGTTGCAGTGCGGCAGTGCGCGTGCGCCTCGATGCGCCCTGTGCCCAGCGCCCAGCGCCCTGCGTCCATATCCAGTTTACAACCTTCGGTTAGTAATATGGATAACAGAGAGTAAAGTCATTTGAAACCTTCTATGCCAGGGGTGCCCAACTCCAGTCCTGGAGGGCCGCAGTGGCCACAGGTTTCCATTCTAACCCTTTTCTTAATGAGTGACCGGTTTTTGCTGCTAATTAACTTCTTTTGATTCATTTTCTTTGACTTGCTCTTGGAGACTCAGAACCCTTAATTGTTTCTTTTTCCTTAATTAGCAGCCAAACAATAACGAGACACAAAATGAGCCAAAACAGGCCCAGCAAACTGTGACCATCATACAATATCTGAAAATAAAGAAAGGTGAAGGTCTCAGGAATGCTGATCTGCTCTTAGAAAAGAGAAAGTCCTTAATTTCGGAAATGTCTGCTATTGCACAATGAGAGCGGCAACAAGCCATGGAATTAAAGAAAGGGTTTAATTAACGACAAGACTCAGCACCTCATTAAGCAGCTGGTTGGAGTGAAATTGGATGGAGTTTGAGGCCCTGACTTAGCTGGCCTTCTGTTGGCTCACTCACTTCACATATCACTTCTGCATTGGTGCCATTTAAGGAAAGAAATGAAGCAATTCAGAGGAACGACGAAGAAATTCAGGGAAACATTTCTTAAAAACCAAGTCAATTAAACTTAATTCAAAAGAAGTTAATTAGCAGCAAAAACAGGTCACTAATTAAGAAAAGGGCTAGAATGAAAACCTGCAGCCACTGTGGCCCTCCAGGACTGGAGTTGGGCACCCCTGTTCTATGCAAAGGGAAAAATATTACAGGCAGACCTTCTTTTATTATTGGCTGGCCAGTCCTGCCACCAACCCCAATGACTTCCCTGCAAGTTGGAGAACTACTTGCAGTGCCTGATGCAGTTTAATGTCATACCCAGGACACACACTTGCGAGACACGAACGCTATCCAGTGACCTGAGACAAACAATGAGCAGTTTCTCATAGAGTCCCAAATGAGGTACATTACCTGTATTGTGAGGGAGCATCAGTTATGACACTACAGCCATGTGGTGCGATTCCCCAACGGTGATCCGACTTGCAAAATCATCATTGTTGAGGACCTGACTGGCTTGACCAGGCCAAGGAGACTCCCAGGTAACACCTGGGTAACACCAGATAAAGGGTCATTTCTGCAGGGTGGGGACTGCACCGCATGACTTCCTGGGAGGTTGCTAACCAGGATCCCAAGCTGTTTTGTCGTGTGGTGGGTGCAACAACACGCTGTACCAGTGCATGCTCCCCAACCTGACCTGACCTTACTTGATGTACTTTCTTAATTCCTGAGGGGAAATTGTACTTTTGCACAACATTTTGGGGGTCAGAGCACAGGGTCCATTGCGGCACTCTTGTGTGATTTAGGGCTATACAAAAATAAATTTTATTGTATTATATTGTATAGGGTCAGCCATTGTTCAGCACCTTCGAGCAATTTTCAGGTAAGGGTCTTGCTCAAAGGTCCAACAGAGTAGGATTCCTTCCAGCAATAATGACATTTGTACTGGCAATCTTCCAGATACCAGCACAGAACCTTAACCACAGAGCAACCACTCCGAATGAATATTTGAATATTCAAAAGTTTATTTAGTATATAGCTGATAATATTTTAATCCATTGTAAATAGATCCATCGGACATCAGATTATCCTGTCTTATGTGACATAGATGTAGACACATGATGCTTCATTCCAGGGTTAGGGCCTTGCTGGAGGGAGTGCATACTTGAATGAACTCATTCTAGACAAAAGGCAATATAACTGAAAAGCGTAAAAGACTAAAAAATGTTACATAAAGGTTTTCTTCTACAAGATTCAGACCCCAACTGAGGCTTTTGAACATGTCTCCATTTTATCACTGTCCATGCGTCTTCTGGCTACAGCCTTACTGAAAATTGAGTCAGTCTGCTCACATACTGAGTGAAGAACAAACGGGACTTCTAGCCATGGCTTGATGATACGTTATGCATACAGTTCATTAAGTCTCCAAATGTTACGTATACAGTATATGTAAATTCTTTAATGTGCTAAATGTTGAATTCATTCCAGTAGTCTTAATATACTTCATGTATACAAATGATATGCTGAATATAAATAGTTTCATAAGCTCTCATGTTTGAATAATTTTAGTTTGCTGATTATTTGCTCGTTTGAAGTCTCATTTCCATCTAAAAAACCTATTTATTTGCAGTCCACTATTCTCATGAGACACACTGCCCTTCTGCTGGTGTTGTAATTAACATGTACTGTATGTTTGTCTAGTAATCTTTCTTAATATGCAGCAATCATAATTTTTTTTTGCTCATAATAATAAAGTCTAGATTTACTTCCACAGTGTAAACCGGTAATACAAAGAAAAAGTCTAGGGAGTACTTGTACAGTATATTAAAAATTAATAAGGAATTGTAAGTGCAGATGGTAAAGATCCTTTTAAATAATACTCATTGGATGTAAACATTGTCACATCCCAATGGATAAGTCTGAGCTGCAGCAAAAAAGTACAAGTTTCTTACATTGCACTCTTCTTTATAAGATCACCAACTCTACAAGCTCTTTAAAAGGGCAGGCTCAGTTATGGGACACACTCTAGACACCCTGGAGGTCCTAGCAAAGGACAGAATGAAGACAAAAACTGAGTGCCATTATGAACAATGCTGCACACTGTGGTAGTTCAGCCTGGACACAAACAGGCAGACACAGAATGTCCCGAAAACACCCGCACACAACACAGTGATAGTGCACCAAACACCCTTCAAAAGTCTATCTCTCCCATTTGGACTTTCTTCTGCCACCTTTACTCCCCTCCTTCCGACTCCGGCTCGTCTACTTGAGGGAGGCAGCCTCTTTTATAGCCACCCAGAAGTGCTCCAGGTGTTCTGTGACGGTCTTCCGGTGGCACTTCCTGGTGTGGCAGAAGTGCCGCATGAGCACCCGAAAGCACTCCGGGTGTCCCTGGAATTCATTCCGGCAGCACTTCCGAAGTGCTGACATCTGGGCTCCTGGTGTGCCCTTGTGGTGGCCACAGGCCTCAATAGGGTTGAGCTTCCATGCTCGGTTCCCGTGGCCCACATACAGACCAGGGTGACTGCCCTCTCGAGGACCAGGGGAGGTATGGATCCTCTCCCGATCCTCCCAGGCGTCGTGGCTGGGCACAACCCCCAGCCATCCACCACAACATCCTCTCTCTGACACACCAGTACTGGGGACTTTCAGAAAATGAATCATTCAGCAGAAGTGTGTTGTGAAACACAAGGGGGGCTCCTTTATACCAACAGTGATACACCTGCATAAGGCCTCACTGGGACTGGGACTGGCGAGTCAAAATTTTCCTTTCTTTTTAAATTGTCTTCCTTGTTAGTCATTCTGGTGTGTGTTCAGACCATAGTGTGTATGTTTATTTATCTATCTATTTATTTATCTACGTATGTAGATAGATAGATAGATAGATAGATAGATAGATAGATAGATAGATAGATAGATAGATAGATAGATAGATAGATAGATAGATAGATAGATAGATAGATAGATAGATAGATAGATAGATAGATAGATAGATAGATAGATCTTTATTGTCATTGTCACTTTTACAAAGGAACAACGAAATTGAAGGTGCAATCAACTCAGTGTGAGGAATAAGAGTTAAAAAGACAAAAAGACAAAAAGACAGAATATAATAACAAACCGAATAGTAATAAATATACAAATTGCACTTGTTGACCTAAGGTATATATTGCACATTGGAAGAATAATATGGAGCAGTTTTATTTTGAGTTCAGGGCCATGATTGCTTTCGGATAAAAGCTGTTTTTAAGGCGGTTTGTCCTGGTTTTCATTGCTCTGTATCTCTTGCCCGATGGCAAAAGCTGGAAGAGGCAATGACTGGGATGTGATGAGTCCTGTGAAATGTCTATTGCTTTTTTGCTGCTTCGGGAGGTGTACATTTGTTCCAGAGTGGGGAGGGTACAACCAATTGTTCTCTCCGCTATCCTGACGACCCTGTGGAGCGCTTTCTTTTCTGAGGAAGTGCAGCTGCCGTACCACACACACAGTCCGTACGTGAGCACACTCTCAATGGAACAGTGATAAAAAACAAGGAGCAGATTTTTTGGGAGATGCTTCTTTCTGAGAATTCTTAGAAAATACAGTCTCTGCTGCGCCTTCTTCAGCAGCTCCTTGGTGTTGGCACTCCAGGTCAGGTCATCCTCCAGCTCCATACCCAGAAACCTGAACACCGGGACCCTCTCCACACATGCCCTGCCAATGATGAGTGGCTGGATGTCAGTTTTGTTTTTCCTAAAGTCAATAACAAGCTCCTTTGTTTTTTTGGTGTTGAGGAGCAGGTTATTGACTGTGCACCACTCCACCTCCACCTCGTCCCTGTATGCTAGCTCACCCTCCTTGCATGAGATGAGTCCGACCACCGTCGTGTCATCCGCAAACTTTATAATCTTGTTGCTATGGTGAGTGGGGACACAGTCATATGTGTAGAGGGTGTAGAGGAGCGGGCTGAGCACTGAGCACTGCGGCGTCCCGGTGTTGAGGCTGAGAGCAGTGGATGTGTGGAGACCCAGCCTGACCCTCTGGGAGCGACCCGACAGGAAGTCCAGTATCCAACTGCAGGTGAGTGATGGAAGTCCCAGATCTGCCAGTTTGGACACCAGTCGTTGTGGGAGGATGGTGTTAAACGCTGAGCTGAAGTCTACAAAGAGCAGTCTGGCGTAACTCCCCTGCTGCTCCAGGTGGGTCAGGGCAGCATGAAGGGCTGTGGCCACAGCATCCTCCGTGGATCTCTTTGCTTTGTAAGCAAACTGAAATGGGTCCAGGTCTGCTGGCAGGCAGGCGATGATATGACTCCGCACCAGTTTCTCAAAGCACTTCATGATGACAGATGTGAGTGCCACTGGGCGGAAATCATTCAGACTGTTCATGTTGGATTTTTTTGGCAGCGGAACAATGATTGAGGACTTGAGGCAGGATGGGACAGTGGCCTGGGACAGGGACTGGTTGAAAATCCTGGTGAAGATTCCGGCCAGTTGATCTGCACAGTCTTTCAGCACCCGTCCAGCCACACCGTCGGGTCCTGCAGCCTTCCTCGGGTTCACTTTCCTCATCACCCGTCTCACCTCACACTCTTCCACTGTGAGTAAATTGCTGTTGTGAACAGGCTGTTGTGATGGAGCTGCTGTTGGTGTCGCCTCAAAGCGGGCAAAGAAGATGTTCAGCTCCTCTGCCAGAGAAGCGTCTCCCTCAGCAGCCAAGGAGTTACTGGATTTGTAGCCGGTGATGTGCTGGACACCCTGCCACACCTGCCTGGTGTTGTTACTCCTCAGATGATCTTCTATCCTCCTTCTGTATGCTGCCTTGGCCTCTCGGATGCCTCTCTTCAGGTTCGCTCTGGCTACACTGTAAAGAGCCCCATCCCCAGACCTGAAAGCAGTATTCCTAGCTTTCAGCAGACTCTGGACATCCCTCGTCATCCAGGGCTTCCTGTTAGGATAAATCCTTATGCGTCTATCCCTGGTGACATTGTCCGTGCAGAACCTGATGTAATCCAGGACTGCCGTAGTGTGGTACTCCAAGTCTTGGTGATAGACAACCTCCCAATCGGTTCTCTGGAAGCAGTCCTGCAACTGTTGGGAGGCCTCCTCGGGCCATATGGTAACAGTCCTGGTCATAATGGGAGCTTGTTTCCTGAGGGGAGTATATGCAGGGATTAGAAGCAGAGATGTATGATCAGACTGGCCAAGGTGTGCTAGGGGTTTAGCCCTATAGGCCTGTCTGATGTTTGTGTACAACTTAAAGACCATTTGTAAAAAGGATTTTGTAAAAATAAATCTCTATCTATCTCTTTTACAATGCCTATAATAATAATAATTCTTTAGATTTATATAGCGCTTTTCTCAGAAAGTGCTCTCCACACAGGGAGGACCCGGGAAGCAAACCCACAATCTCCTTACTGCAAAGCAGCAGCACTACCACTGCGCCATCTATCTATCTATCTATCTATCTATCTATCTATCTATCTATCTATCTATCTATCTATCTATCTATCTATCTATCTATCTATCTATCTATCTATCTATCTATCTATCTATCTATCTATCTATCTATCAAGTAGTTTATCTGCTCACCACCATTCAAATGCAGCTAACTGTAGAGAAAATATTAAAACATCAAGTGAAGCAGAGCAGCTATTTGGAAAAGACATAGCCATTTCAAAGAATGTATTATACAGAGGTGTTGAATTCAGATCTTGAAGGGCTGCAGTAATTAAAGGTTTTTGTTCCCACCACTTTTATTAATACCTAATTACTACTGCTAATGGAGCATACTTTTTTTGCCTTAATGTTTAGCTTAATTGCTTTATAAGATTTCAAACCCTTAATTATTTATTTATTCTTTTACCAGCAGTCACACCATAACTGCTTGCATTGTGCAGTATATGTGGTACATATACATATAATAATATCTATCTGTATTTGTAACTTAACAATATTATTTCAAATCAGAAAAAAATGCATATTCATTTAGTAAGCAATAAACTCTGTCAGTAATAAGACAACAAAACACTGACAAATGTTTTGTCATTTCAAAAGAAATGAACTCTACTTTGGCTGCATCCACCCGTAATATACTTGCAAGTACACTCAGGATTTTCATTAGTTAAGTATATTTTGGAGATATTTTTATAAAAGACGCAAATAACTAGAGTCCACAGTTTTTACATAAAACAATGCTCTATCTGGTTGCAAGGATCACACAAATTTAATCTTTTTCACTTTTGCTGCTTATTTCAAGATGTGTTTTCTCAGTCTTAAAATATTGCAAATTGTTTTCCTATTTTTCATAATCTTGAAAAACTAACTTATGGATTAATATTAAGCAAGAATTATTTTGCTGATGCTCAAGAAAAATTCTAAAGTTAATTTAATTAAAAAACTACAACAAAAATCATAACTAGAAAGAAGAATTCTGACCATATAACTCCAGTTCTTAAATAGCTTGCATCATTAACTAAAATCACTACTAATATTAGTGGTTTGACAGTAAACTGGTTAAAGGAACACTCCTTCCGAAAATAATATTTTTATGTTACTTACCCATGTACATTTGAAGTGGTGGCCAAGAAATTGCTTTTGTTCTCATGCAGAATGGGGAGAAAGAAATTTCTAACATAACAAAAGTCAATCGTGATCAATACTGTACAATAGCAAACAATGCAAAAAATGTCAGTGATGCCGTTGAGTTGAAGACAGGACTCTTGACCAATGAATGATGGGAAGAATGGGGTCTTATTTTAGCAAAAAAGCATTTGTTTTGCATGTTTTCAACTAGATAGATAGATAGATAGATAGATAGATAGATAGATAGATAGATAGATAGATAGATAGATAGATAGATAGATAGATAGATAGATAGATAGATAGATAGATAGATAGATAGATAGATAGATAGATAGGGAATTGGCTCTTTACATAAGTAGATAAATAAATAGATGGATAAACAAATATATATACACACACACAATATGGTCTGAATACACACCAGAATGACTAAAAGGGAAGAAAGTTTAAAAAGAAAGGAAATGTTTGAATTGCCAATCCCAGTCCCAGTGAGGTCTTATACAGGTGTATTGCTGTTGGTATAAAGGAGCCCCCATTGCATTTCATGACACACTTCTGCTAATAATTCATTAGCTGAAAGGCCTCAGTCCTCCTTTGCTAGGACCTCTAGATAGATAGATAGATAGATAGATAGATAGATAGATAGATAGATAGATAGATAGATAGATAGATAGATAGATAGATAGATAGATAGATAGATAGATAGATAGATAGATAGATAGATAGATAGATAGATAGGGAATTGGCTCTTTACATAAGTAGATAAATAAATAGATGGATAAACAAATATATATACACACACACAATATGGTCTGAATACACACCAGAATGACTAAAAGGGAAGAAAGTTTAAAAAGAAAGGAAATGTTTGAATTGCCAATCCCAGTCCCAGTGAGGTCTTATACAGGTGTATTGCTGTTGGTATAAAGGAGCCCCCATTGCATTTCATGACACACTTCTGCTAATAATTCATTAGCTGAAAGTCCTCAGTCCTCCTTTGCTAGGACCTCTAGATAGATAGATAGATAGATAGATAGATAGATAGATAGATAGATAGATAGATAGATAGATAGATAGATAGATAGATAGATAGATAGTGTCACACACGTGCGAGTAGGGGGACGTTGTGTAGACCAAGTAAAGGTAATTCCACACCAGGCCGGGGGGGGGCGGGGTGCACTAAACCTTCTCCTGTTGTCTCTACAGACCAGCCGCGGGAAAACCTATCTGAATCAAGAATGTCACTTCCTGTTCCGGCGCCTAGAAGGACGTCACTTCCTGTTCCGGTGCCTAGAAGGACGTCACTTCCTGTTCCCTACATCACTTCTGGTTACCCTACATCATTTCCTGTCTGACCACTTAAAACCGCCATCTTTTCCAACCTTGATCAGTTCTGTCTTGGAATCAGTGCAATCAACAACTTTGTTACATAAAAAAGAAAACCTTTGCATCTAGGAACATTATACGGGTGGCTGCCCCAAACCTTTCTTTACGTGTGTCGAGTCTGTTCTTTTACAATAGATAGATAGATAGATAGATAAAAATGGTACTATATGTGAGATAGATAGTGTCACACATGTGCAAGTTGGAGGCAGTCAAAGAGCCTAAAGGTGAGTGAAATATTGTGAGACAGAGGGTCATCACGTGGTGCTTACCTGAATCTCTTTTTGCCTACAGAAAACCTGACAAAAACTAAGAAGCTCCACTTCCAGGTTCAAAATGGCCGAAATGATGTCACTTCCGGTTTGTCACGACGACATCACTTCCGGTCCCACAATCCACTGCTTCCTGTCTCCAGTCATCACTTCCTGCCAACCATTTCCTGTCCCATCATTCCCTCTGCTATTTAAACACCATTTTGTTCACAGTAAAACATTCAATGTACTGAAAAGTCATCTGAATTAGTGTCGTTATTATTGTATGGATGACAATATATGGGGACGGTCCCCAAACCTTTTTCTGTTTGTAGAAGTCTTTTTTTGCGCAAGATCATTTATTACAATAGAAAGATAGGATAGATAGATAGATGCACATAATATGGTCTGAAAACACACTAAAACAAATAAAAGGATGAACGTTTTAAAAAAAGAAAACTTCTAACTTGGCAGTCCCAGTCCCAGTGAGGCATTATATAGGTGGATTGTCTTTGGTATAAAGTGTGTCTTGACACACTACTGCCGAATAATTTGTTGGCTGAAAGTCTCTGTGTTAGTATGTCAGAGAGAGGGTGTGCAGCATTGTTCACAATGGCACTCAGTTTTTTTTTAATTCCCTCCTTCGTCACGACCTCCAGGGGGTCTAGAGTGTGTCCTTGTTACTGATCCTGTCTTTTTATTTAGTTTGTTGATTCGGATGGCCTCTGTTGAAGTGATGTTACCAGCCCAGCACAATGCCATGTTGAAAATCACACTAAAAACCACAGAGTTATAGAAGATGTGAAGCATGTCACTTCCCACATTAAAGGAACGCAGTGTCCTTAGAAAAAAGAGCCTGTTCTGCCCTTTCTTATATATTTCCTCTGTATTTTGAGACCAGTACAACCTGTCTTTGATGTGGACTAGTAAAGACAACAATGTCCTGATTATTCTAGTAAATATGTTCGAACACCTGCACAGGTTATGAAGCAAAGATGGCCAGTTTCAGCTTGGTGATGGACATTTGGTAATAGTGGGAAGAACTAGAAGGATGAGAGTATTCCGCATAGGTGATAAGAAATGCAATAGAAACCGATGCACTTCATGCTTTAAGTGCTTACACCACTGTTGTGTAATAAAGATTGCGGTATATAATTTAAACTTCCTCCTGCCTGTCTTTGCGTAACAGTCATTTCTACCACAGTAGCACAAGATGATATTCTGAAAATCCTAAATTGTCCCTAGTGTGTGCTTGGTGTGTGTGTGTGTGTCCTGCGGTGGGCTGGCACCCTACTCGGGGTTTGTTGCTGCCTTGCGCCCTGTGTTGGCTGGGATTGGCTCCAGCAGACCCCGTGACCCTGTGTTAGGATATAGCGGGTTGGATAATGGATGGATGGATATTCTGAAAGAATATAAAGATGTATTTGAAGGAATTGGTCGTTTGAAATGGGAATACTCCATTAAGATTGATGAAACAGTGACAAGTAAAGTACACACACCTAGAAACGTTCCACTAATGCTGAGGGACAGACTCAAAAAAGAGCTAGACAGAATGGAAAAAAGTAAAATAATAAAGAATATTCAAGAGCCAACTGAGTGGGTTAATCCAATAGTAGGAAACTTGCAAATCTGCCGTGACCCTCACAATTGGAATCAAGCAATCCAAAGGGATCAAAGGGGCTTCCCACAGCTGAAGAAACAAGCAGACTCTCCAAGGCAAAGTACTATCTTGTATTGTATAGAAGTTCAGGATTCTGGAAAATTAAGCTGGATGAGAAAAGTTCTGTCCTTTGCACATTTAACACACCCTTTGAAAGGTACTGGTTTGTAGGTCAACCGTTTGGTATAAATTCAGCCTCAAAAGTATTCCATAGAACCATTAAACAGGTTTTAGAGGGCATGAAAGGCGTAGAAACCTATGTTGATGATGCGCTTGTCTGGGGGGCTACCAAAGATGAACACAACAACAGGCTGCATCAAGTTTTAGCAAAACCAAGAAAAAATAAAAAGTGCAAAATACGTCTCCAAGAAATTAAGTACCTGGCAGACAAAGTAGATAGATAGATAGATAGATAGATAGATAGATAGATAGATAGATAGATAGATAGATAGATAGATAGATAGATAGATAGATAGATAGATAGATAGATACTTTATTAATCCCAAGGGGAAATTCACATATTCCAGCAGCAGCATACTGATAAAAAAACAATATTAAATTAAAGTGATAGCAATGCAGGTATAACAGACAATAACTTTGTATAATGTTAATGTTTACCCCCCCGGGGTGGAACTGAAAAGTCGCATAGTGTTGGGGAGGAACGATCTCCTCAGTCTGTCAGTGGAGCAGGACAGTGACAGCAGTCTGTTGCTGAAGCTGCTCCTCTGTCTGGAGATGATACTGTTTAGTGGATGCAGTGGATTCTCCATGATTGACAGGAGCCTGCTCAGTGCCCGTCACTCTGTCACGGATGTCAAACTGTCCAGCTCCTTGCCTTCCTCACCAGTTTGTCCAGGCGTGAGGCGTCCCTCTTCTTTATGCTGCCTCCCCAGCACACCACCGCATAGAAGAGTGCGCTCGCCACAACCGTATGAATGAAATTAATGGCAATAATAGATATGCTGCTGTCAAATTGCAAGAAAAATCTAGAAAGATTCTTGGAAAATGTATTCCAAATTTGTCTGAAATCATAGCACCTCTTTGAGAGCTCTTACAGGTTGAGGTGGCATGGCACTGGGAAGAAAACAAAAAACAGCATTAACAGTGCTGAAGATGTTATTGACTGAGGAACCATTGCTGAAATACTATGATGTTAGCCAGGCTGTCAAAGTTTCTGTTGACGCTTCAAAAATGGATTGGGAGCTGTATTTTTATAAAATAATGCTCCAGTAGCTTATACATCAAAAGCAATGATGGAATGTGGTATAGCGTGTCTGCGGCTAGGAAATTAGTAGCCAATTTTCAATAAATAAGCCCGCTCCAAGTGGGTGCAGGTATGTGCGAGTGCGTTTAGCTCCGCGGTTAATTGGGTAACTGGCTGACTACACCACATACACAGCCTCAGTGATGCCATGGAAGAAGCAGTTCCTTGCTCTTGTACCCAATTAGGCAGCAGAGCATTAAGGAGCCTACATGAGACAGAAGGGGGGGTGTGGGGGGACAAAAGTAAGAAGAAAGAAAGAACGGAGGTTAAAGAGGGGAGCGTGTGGCCGATTCTCATGGGCTGCTGCACCACCAAGAATACGACATTTGCTTCTGCGTCTGCAGAAATACTAAGTGACAGTCAGATATAAACCTGGAAAAAACAAGCACATTGCAGATACCTCGTCAAGAGCATTCTTGCAATTTAGTAAAACAAACCAAACCAGTGAACCTGAAGATGGAGAAACTGAAACACAGGTACATAAGTTGATAGAATACTTACCTATGGCAGCTAACACACGTCATGAAATTAAAAAAAGCAACACAGAAAGATACAGCATTGAGTAATTTACAGCAAATTATATAGAGTGGATAGCCAACAAAAAGAAATGCAGTCTCAATTGAAATGCCGAAGTATTGGAACTTTCGTGAAGAGATCCATGTAAGTGAGTGAATTCTCTTTAAAGGGGAGAAAATAATAATCGCAGCAGTTCTTAAAGACGAAATGCTAAAACACATACATGAGAGTCATCTGGGCATTGAAACCTGTCGTAGAAGAGCAAGTGAGGTTATGTACTGGCTGGTAATAGGGAATGACATTGAGAAGTTAGTAAGTGCATATGAAATCTGTAAAAACTATAGTAAAGCACAGCAGAAAGACCCTCTCCAGCCACATGGGGGGGCTCCCAGAGAGGAAGCTGAGAAAACAGACTGCTCTAACCAAAGAGGAAAAGGCCACCCCAAGAGAAAGGGATTGGGTGCGTATTATTGTACCAGACCAAATGGACAGCCCATGTATCAAATAAAAAACATGAGGTCCCATCTTAGATGGGTAGCAAAGCAGTGAAGTATAATTAGTATGCATATTGGGAGAGAAGAGAAGAGGCCAAGGTAAACTTTCAGGGTAACATATGCTGAATTTGTTCGATTATGGAGCCTGCTAGGCCAAAATAGATAGATAGATAGATAGATAGATAGATAGATAGATAGATAGATAGATAGATAGATAGATAGATAGATAGATAGATAGATAGATAGATAGATAGATAGATAGATAGATAGATAGATAGATAGATAGATAGATAGATAGATTATTATCCCAAGGGGAAATTCACATACTCCAGCAGCAGCATACTGATAAAGACAATATTAAATTAAAGAGTAATAACAATGCAGGTATACAGACAGACAATAACTTTGAATAATGTTAACGTTTAGTTAACAAAGTGACTACTGAAGTGATTTCTTCAGTAAGGGCTCATGTTCCCCAACACCATCACTTACAGTTGCCAGTACAATATTGAACGCCAACTTCGAGCGTTGGAGGATTTTATAAACAAAGCATGGCAGAAGGAATGGAGCTTCCAGGTGGGAGGCGGAAATTACAGCAGTCTTCTGGTCAGATGTCCTCATTTCTATTGGCAAAAGAGGAGAAGGCTTTACCAACAGCGCCATCTCGCTTGTTGGAGTAGTATTACAGTTTATTTCAGAGCCTTGAAGAAGTCCGCCTAACCACTCAAGTCTGACAAAATTTATATTTCAACTGCAGACCATGATTATACGTATGCATGATTATATGCATATTAAGAAAATTATAATACAACTCGAGTTATTGCATTGATTTTTCCATATAATAACTTCCATGGCGGCATGGTGGTACAGTGGTAGCGCTGCTGCCTCGCAGTAAGGAGACCCAGGTTCGCTTCTTGGGTCTCCCGGTATGGAGTTTGCATGTTCTCCCCGTGTCTGCATCGGTTTCCTCCCACAGTCCAAAGACATGCAGGTTATGTGCATTGGCGATTCTAAATTGTCCCTAGTGTGTGCTTGGTTTGTGTGTGGGCCCTGCAGTGGGCTTTTATGCACCTAAAATCTGGAATAGCCTGCCAGTAGGAATTTGCCAGGCTAATACAGTGGAGCACTTTAAAAAACTGCTGAAAACACATTACTTTAACATGGCCTTCTCATAACTTCACTGTAATTTAAATCCTGATACTCTGTATATCCAATTCATTATAATAACTATTCATTCAAAATCTGTACTAACCCCTACTCTCTCTTCTGTTTCCTTTTCCGGTGTCCTTTTGGTGGTGGCTTGCGCCACCACCATCTACCCAAAGCACCATGATGTTCCAACAATGATGGATGGATTAAAAGCCAGAAGTCTGTATGACCATCAGCATCAAGTGACTCTGTGAGAACCCGAACTACAAAGAGGACTATTTCATTTATGTTAGGTAGAATGCCCAGAGGGGACTGGGCGGTCTCGTGGCCGGGAACCCCTACAGATTTTATTTTTTTCTCCAGCTTTCTGGAGTTTTTTTTTTGTTTTTTCTGTCCACCCTGGCCATCGGACCTTACTCCTTTCTATGTTAATTAATGTTGTCTTATTTTAATTTCTTATTTTGTCTTTTATTTTTTCTTTTCTTCATTATGTAAAGCACTTTAAGCTACTTTTTGTATGAAAATGTGCTATAGAAATAAATGTTGTTGTTGTTGCGCCCTGCCTGGGGTTTGTTTCCTGCCTTGCGCCCTGTGTTGGTTGGGATTGGCTCCATCAGCCCCCGTGATGGATGGATGGAGGGATAAATTCCATTTGCAAGGAAAGCTATTTTGAAATAAAAATGAATCAAGCTGCTGGTTAACATTTTCCTTTTCTTTCAAACTGATGGCGTCCCAACTTTATACCCACTGCTCTCAAATGTATCTGCCGTTCCGTAGGGAATGACCTCAGACAACCATGCAAGAAGCCGAGGAACACTGACGAGTGGAGTTAAGCTTTAACCAGTGGCTTAAGGGGTTTTGTTTGATGTACCTAGAATTGTGGGATTTCATTTGTAGTGCAAAAACACCACTCAGCAGAGTTTCTTTTGACTAAGCCTGCAGAACTGTTTTAATGTGGCTGTTTCTTTTCTTAAACAAAAATGATGCCAGAAACATTAGTAAGCATTTGTCCTGAATCCATTATCTAATAGAAAAATTCTTAATTCACTAACATTACTAGTACAACTAATTTACAATCTACTCTCTATATATAAAATCCTAAGCCTAAAAGTGCAACAATTTTGTGCAACGATTTTATGTCACTTTTTAGTCACGCTTTAAATCGGGCCTATTTTAAAACCTACTTATACATATATATGTTTGGTATCATTCTTTTTGGAATTATAGAACTTTAATGTAATGTTGTTAGATTTTCAGATTCTTATTCCGTTTTTAAATTATAAACTAAAAAATATCAAGAACTCACGTCCCACAAGACCAGACTTTGTGCCAAGATATTTAACCACGCCTGGGGGCCGGAAATAAAAGACAAAGAGTAGGACAGCTGCTGTACAGGCTTTTAAATGTTTGAAGCGCCGCACGAGATGAAGATCGAGCAAGGAGGAGGTAAAAAAAAAAAATTATTTGTTTCCCATTGTATCACCGTTTAAGAGGGGGTTTCGGAGGAGCGACTGTGTCTCCTTGGGGTGCATTCAGCCCCCCTCTTCACAACATGAGCAGCAGCAACTTGAAGTGGCTGGTGCATAGCGCAGGCCGTTTTGGCGAGCAAAGCGAGCAGGGGGCGAACCCCCTAATAAGCAAATAAATTGAAAGTAACAAAATGTGTCTCATTGTTACATTCAATGTATTTGGACTATTTACTGATATATTGCATTTGGGCAGCATGATGGTACAGTGCTGCAGCCTCATGGATCTTTGGATTAAACCCTGCATTGTATATTATGTACCATCACGTGCGGAAGGCTGTCGCAAGGCTAACAGGCAATGACATAACTGGAAATAAAAAAAAATAATAAAATAGCCCCTCATCTGATGTTAATTTAAATTAATTTAAAAACGACTATCATCGATGAGATGTCAAACAAGCAAGCTACATAAAAGGTCAATAGTCATAATTACAGTAACCTTTATGAGGATGTGGGAATAATAACACCATTAACCTTTTCCATCTGATGTCAGATATTCAAATCTGTTAATAAGGAAGTCTTGTGAAATAACAAGCATGAAGTCACCACGGGCCCCTCCACTCCTATGGGGTCCGGTGCAACTGCCCTGCCAACACTACCTGTGTCAGAAGTCTGCAGTATAACAGAGGGCTGTTTATAAATTGTTTCTCCTTGCAATACATTACTCTAATACCAGGCTTAAATCTTCAGACAATACCTGTACTGCAAAGTCTCTTATTCTAACTTTTGTTTTGTAAAGTTTCCATACATGTTTTTAACTCTATTTATGAAGAATGCCAAAAACAAATGACGTCACTTTTCTTTTTTTTTTTTTTTTAATATTTTTATTTTATTAATTTTCATTGTAATCATTCCATACAAACAGATCAATTTATAACCCAACAAATTTGAAAACAAATCAAACCCCACCCCTGAGAAGGAGAGCTTAGCTAAAGGAAAATTTCTTTAAGCTTTTTAATAAGGCAACATTAGACAAAAGAAGGGGAGAAGTAAATATCTATATAAATAAGAGATGGAGAAGGGAGTTAAATGCAATAATAGTTAATTCTCTTATTCTAAAATAATATTGATTAAATCCTGCCAAGTTTTGAAAAAATTTTGTACAGATCCTCTAACTGAAAATTTGATTTTTTCCAATTTCAAATAATATAAAACATCGGTTTCCCACTGACTTATAAGAGGAGATTTAGGATTCTTCCAATTTAACAAAATAAGTCTGCGTGCCAAGAGTGTAGTGAATGCAATCACCGTTTGCTTGTCCTTCTCCAATTCAAGTCCATCTGGAAGGACACCAAACACAGCTGTTAGTGGGTTAGGAGGGATTGTGATACTAAGGCTGTCTGAGAGGCACTTAAAAATTTTTGTCCAAAATGATATTAGTTTGGTGCAGGCCCAGAACATGTGACCCAGTGAGGCAGGAGCTTGGTTGCTTGGTTGACGTCACTTTTCTACATAGTCACGTTCCTTTGCGATGCAATTTTCCCAGCGTCGTACCAACATTTTAATGCCATCAGCAAAAAATGTTTTTGGTTGAGCGCGTAGCTACTGATGCACCGCTGCTTTCACATCATCATCACATGGCTGTAGCTGGACGTCCAGAGTGCTCCGCATCCATCACATTTTTGAACCTTTCAATCCACTCATAGACGACTCTACAAGAGAGAATTTTATCCCCATACTGAGCATACATGTGGAGATTTACAATTTGTGCTCCCGGCACACTTTCTGCCCACAAAAAGCATATGTTCCTCTTTGGTGCAATTTATAAGTTTCGTAGCCATCTTCACCACAGGGTGACAACTTTTATACTAAACTGCAAGGGCCTTCATCATTTCCAATAAAAATATAAAAGTGCGAAAACTTTTTGAACGTTCCTCATATTGATGTGTTATGTTTTAAGCCTGTAATAACTAATTGTTTGTTGCAGCGCCATCTTTGTTTTGGGATAAGTGCCGTTATTGTGAGTTGCGGTTGTTAAGACGCAGCCTCTTTTGGTAAGGAGTGAATATGGGCAGTCATGCCAATTGAGCTCATCAAGCACAACGGTAATTAATCTGCCATGTCACTTTCACTACTGTCCTTGTTTTTGGGACAATTCCTAAATAAAAAAATATAAATTTTTTTTCTTTAAATTACAAAGGTTGGACAATATTTTTGGATCTGATTTTTGGCTTGTGTTTCAGTTTAAATGCCTGCCATCTTTGCATTTTCTGGTTTTGACTGTGCCTATCTTCAGTTTCATTTGGATCAATGTTCATTTCTATGAATAGTTTTTGCAACCAAAATTTTGCATATTTTGGCAGTTAATATGTAGATAAATGTGTTTTGATCGTATATAGTAATATTTCACGTTCTTGTAGACTGGTGCTAAAGTCATTAAAAATTCTTGGTTCTTGCATGATACAATTTTAATGATGTGATTACAATTGTTTTTTTCTGTAATAAAAATGTAACCTTTTGGACCAAAATTAGTCGCTTTTTTTAACCCTGTCAGAAATAGCATTGTATAATTTTTAATTACAGTAATGAATGCAGGGCGTCTGTCTTTGTAATGATGTTGTGTGACCATAGACAATTTCTGCAATAGTGTTTTAACCAAAGGGTGGCACGGTGGTGCAGTGGTAGTGCTGTTGCCTCGTAGTAAGGAGACTCGGGTTCACTTCCCGGGTCCTCCCTGCGTGGAGTTTGCATGTTCTCTCCGTGTCTGAGTGGGTTTCCTCCAGGTGCTCCGGTTTCCTCCCACAGTCCAAAGACATGCAGGTTAGGTCAATTGGCGATTCTAAATTGGCCCTAGTGTGTGCTTGGTGTGTGTGTTTGTGTGCTGCGGTGGGTTGGCGCCCTGTCCGGGATTGGTTCCCTGACTTGCACCCTGTGATGGCTGGGATTGGCTCCAGCAGACCCCCATGACCCTGTGTTCAGATTCAGCGGGTTTGAAAATGGATGGATAGATGTTTTAACCAAATTTTTGCACATGATTTCCCAGTAAATAAACACGTTTTTAATTGTTAAATTATTAGGTATTATGTAACTTATGTAAAATGTATGAACCACGTTACCAAAATGAGAGAATCTATTAAAGTAATGTACATTGAATCATCTTTCTTCACTTGCACTGCGTGTCCTTGCAGCTACACCACTATTATGATTTAATCTTAGTGGCCTTCAAAAACTGTAGTAGTCTTCAAAAACTGTCAGGGGTTTATGTTTTTTAAACACAAATGGAAACCAACAATACCTGTCCATTGATTAATTGATGAACTATGGCCAGTTGACAACAAAGGAGATTAAAATTGTAAAAGAGAAAGTCAAAAAGCAAAGTCTCTATCATGGAGACCATGGCCAACTGGCTGCCTACCAGCTCCTGAATTTTCTACAGTGGAGTCTTTCCTGGCATTCCAATCTGATGAGAGAATCTTTCCATTCGATGATACCAATGCTCATTTATCGGAGATGACTTTTCCATACGCAGGAGCACAGCCTGGCATAATGAAAAGAGGATGGTTAGTAATGATTAATAAATATCATATTACTTATATTTCTGTACAAATGACTAACAAACAGAAATGCAGCATGCACAGCTAATAAGCAGCTCTAGTCAGGGTATGCTAGACTAAAGTTGCTGAGTTTTCATCCTAATTTAAAAGCTGAGACAGGTGGGGAATTTCTTATATTAGCAGACACATCATTCCACAGCTTCAGGGCACTGTATCTAAAAGCTCGACCTTCCACAGTTATTTTATTAATCCATGGAATCATCAGTAGACCGACTTCTTGAGGTCTGATATGCACTCTGGTTAAAGGTAAGTTTAGATAAGTCAGCAGGGCCTTGGCCATTTCAGGCTTTATATGTTGAAAAGAGGATTTTGAAATCACTACTAAACTTAACCAGGAGCCAGTGTAAGGACTTAAGAACTGGAGTTATATGTTTGTATTTTCTGGTTTGTGTAAAAATTCTTGCAGCAGCATTTTGCATTAACTGTAATATGTATAAAAAACAGTTAGTACAGACGATCAATAATGCATTGTTGCAGTGAATCCTATTAGAAGTAAATGCGTGAATTCTATATATATATATTTAGAAAATTTCCCCATTGTTTTTAAGATGGAAAAACATGTTTTGGATAGTTTTGTAATGTGTGTTTTAAACAACATGCTACTGTCAAAAACAATACCTAAACTGTGTGCTGATTCAGTAATACTAATAGTGGCTCCAAATGATTGAAAGAGAGACAGAATGCTGTTGCGGTCAGCATCACCTTCCTTTAACAAACATTTTCATTGTTTTTTTTTTTGTTTTCAGAGACAAGTAATTCTCATTCATTCACTCCTTTACCTCACTGACACAATTAATTAAGGAGAAAATGCCATTTGGACTAAAATAAATTTATAATTGGGTGCCATCTGCATATGGGTAAGTAACGTCACAGTGCTATATCCATGACGCCATCATACTTCCCACTATTATGTGTGTTATTTTGCAGCTTTATAATTGTAATAAATACTGTATGTCTTTGTTTTGTTAAGAAAATGTGATTGTTAATATTATTACTATATCAATATAAATATTGGGATGAAAAGGAGGTGCTTAGAGAACCCAAATATGGGATCACAAAGTGTGTCTGAGAATTATCGTGAGAGAGAGCGAAAATTAACTAAAAAAACCCAGAATGAAGTTGAACAATCCAGGTGGTAAAAGCTGTGCCTTCACAAAAATCTGAAGTAAAGAGCAAAGCAAAAGTCAAAACAGAGAAACAAACTTTGCACTAGAGTCTACAAGTAAGTGTTATCCACTGAGAGATAATATGTGAAGTGACCATCACGTTTATAAAAGGTTACTTCCATGATGACATCAGCTTGGCTATCACCGTCACATGACACCTCCAAATGGTGTTTGGAAAAGAAACAAACCACATAATTAGAATTCAAATGAGGAAAAGCCATGAAAAATGCAAACATACACATTTAATAATATAATAATCCATTAATATAGCACATGAATGATGCTACTGAACCCAAGGTAAAGAAAACAGTTACTTATTAACTAAAACACAAAATATATGATGAGTAGAGTAGAGCAGGGGTTCCCAACCACCGGTCCGCGACCCACTACCGGGCCGCAGCCGTCTGACAGCCGGGCCGCGAGAGAACTGCCGGCAACGGAGACTCACTCAGACTTTTCAGAACGCTTGGCGGGCGGGGCTTTGCAGCGGCGCAGAGAGAGGAGAGAGTATTACAACAAAGTATTGTTACGGTCCCGATAGTTTCCCCATATGACACGAGTCTATAGAAATCGCGTTACTACGAAGTACATTCAGCAGATGCTTTCATTACAACGAAGTGACCTTGAAATGCCTGAATGAATCATCCACAGAGCAGTTAGATCTGTGGTCGCAGCTCAGATGTGCGATCCCCAAACAGAAACATTGTAAAAAAAAATTCTTTCTTCGAACTTTCCTCGTACTGTTTTTTTTTTGCTGTTTTTGTTTTCAGTGGTTTTCAGTGACACCTTTTGCTTATTGCTTGTCAACATTTGAAAAACATCCGTTGGAATTTAACTCATTGTCACCCTCCTATAGAAACGGCAGACACGAAAAAAACGATAACAGTGTTAATGTTTGTGATGTGCAATCTGTTGGAATGGCAAATGCAAAGCATATATCTTTGTTATATGCAAAAAAAGAAGAAAAATCTCGGGTTGCAAACGTATGCGAACTGCTTAATAATAATAGAAATGTTATGTAAATTGTGTATAAAACTAAACTCCCCCCCCGACCGGTCCGTGGAAAAATTTGCATCTAATAAAGTGGTCCCTACTGTCAAAAAGGTTGGGGACCACTGGAGTAGAGAATGAGTAGCCCAGAGCATGCCTCTCCAGGCCTACCTGATACAAATAAAGGCCTAACTTCCTATTCGAGACTGGTCCACATACCTACATGGTTAACCACAAACGATGCTCTCTTTCTTATTTCCTGTGCTTCTCAAACAACAATGGCTCTTTTTTGCTGCCAAGTGAGCCCTTACCTCAACTCTACAACCAACGTCAGCTTCATCTAGCTTGCAGTGCAGTACATACTTCTGGTTTAACCTGGGATTTACTACCAAGTGCATACCAAGATTTAAGGACATGTTGTACTCTGACAGATTCAGAAAATTAAACCTTGTTAGTCTCGAGCAGAGAAAAGTACTTGGGGACAAAATGCAAGTTTTCAATATTCTCAAAGGCATTGATAAAGTATCTAAAGTTGAATTCTTTCAGCTTAATAGTGAATGCCATACTTGAGGACACCAGTTGTTGAAGACACTTACTTAAGGGTAAGTGCATTTAGGACTGATGCCAGAAAGCACTTCATTATGCAAAGAATTGTGGGAAATCAAGCTACCCAGACGTGGAGTTGAAGCAGAAACCTTGACAACCTTGAAGAAGAATCTGGATGAGATGTTGGGACAGCTTAGCTATTAACTAAACAAATGAGCTTGATGGACTGAATGATCTCCTCTTGTTTGTCAAAGTTCTTCTGTTCTTCTGTTGTCTTGCTTTTAGAGCTCTCCCTGGTGGGTCTAGGTCTACCTGCAAATCCTCTGCCCCATTGATCATTAAATTGCCAGAGGATCCTGCTGGGGCTTGAATAGGACAAGCAAGTGTGTCTTGCAGTCAGGTATTCCCCACTGTCTTTCCATTAACTTGAAAAAGACAAGTAGCTTTGTCTTGCTATCACCAGCTATTGGCTTGGGGGATAAAAATCATCCAGTCAAGTATTTCCCACTGTCCTTCCATTAACTTTGTTTCCGGACAGGTACATTTTGGCCTGCTCTACAGGATTCTACTAAAATTGAGACTTTGCTTCTCAAGTTTGTCGAATCGTTCTTGTTCTTTGCGTTAACTTCTTGGTTGTGACCCCTTTGATAAGATGACTACTGTTCTTTTGCCAGATATTTTCTCACTGTACTGTACATGATTCTAATAGCGTTGAAGAAATGAAAAATGGTAGGAGGTGTCAATGATATCTTTCACAACATTATCTTTATTGCTTGGTTTGGTATTATAGAAATGAAGTTAAACTAAAAAATATACTAATTCTTTGTTATAATCTTTATTTATTAATATTGATAAACTTATAAATTTGCAAGTCTTATACTAGGATTAGTAATTACTATCAACGAAATTGTATTAAATATTCACAGAAGTCACTCAATAACACAGGAACAGGAATTAAGCAGTTTTGAGAATGTTATGTTGTTCTGTTATTAATAAATGTTTTAGTATGAAACAATACAGGTAACAGCCAATAAATCAAAAGGCATAACAAACTACTTAAGTATGATCATGTTGTATTGGTAGAAGAAGCCTAACTAGCATGTTTTGTAGGTTTAATTAAGACAAGCATATGCTCCAAATTATGAGATATGAACAATTAAGCTAATTAGGAAACTTCTAAATTGTACAAATGAATTACTAACGGGTTTCATCATTTACATATTGCATCAATTTAAATAAGTGCAGAATTGTAATTACAGTATATGCTGCACCCATTATTATTTTGTAACTTCTGTAATTTTCACAGAACAGCACAGAAGACAGTGACCTACGTGATCATTTTTAGTCATTTAATTAAAATATATGAAATTCCATATATAACCACTACAATGAAATTTTTACATTTGTATATCCTCTTATAAATAAATAAAAAAGAAAAATAAAGCAAATTGCAATCATAGAATGTACCAATTATGACAGAGTAAATATGACATTATAATCAGCATACAATATGCAGTATGAAAGTAAGACATTTAACATCCTCTGTGGAAATGGATGCTCTGTGCTTATTATTTCTTTATCTCCAAGCAAACTGGCAGAGTTAGATACACATTACACTACCCAGCATATTTTCTGGGTTTAATAATACACAAATAATGATTTTTTATGCTTTGTGACCCAAACGATATAACCTCTAAACAAAGACAAAGCATCAAGCCCATTCCGGAATACCAAATGTATTCCCCTTAATCTTTTTTCTTTTTACCTCAGTGAGTTTAATTTGTTGTGAAACCTGTTTTGGGATGTTTAGTCTCCAGCTCTTTATTCATCGCAGCTCCATTTTTCATTGTGTATGCCAATTATCATGGGCTATTTTCGCCTTTTTTATTTTTTTTAATTTTAAGGAGAGCTGCACATTTCAGTGATTTAATTTACACTCCAGAACTGCTATTACTGACATCGAGAATTAAAGCAAAAGGAAACCGTGACATTTTGACTTGTTAATTATACAAAAATATCATTGAACGTGCTACAGGTATTTAAATATTAAAGCACTTATTTCAATAACTCTCGAAGCGTATAGTACTTTATAAACCAAAGCGTGTTTTTTCAACAACTGTAAGAACAGATTTATCCTTTAATTAATGAAAGTGTAGGTAGTGTATTGTACATGAGAGTGGGAGAGCATAATGAAACTTAATTGACCCTTCTGCAAGTGCTAGGGAAGCCTTGAGAATTGCATAAACGTAGTGGTAAATCTAATTGTCACAATTCAAATAGGCAGAAATATATAATAATAATTCAGGCAGATTGGAATAATTAGAAATTAGGCTTTGGACAAACTCATTTCTACATTATTTGCAGTTTTGCCTAATGAGAGTAAGTACGATACATCATTTTCTGGAAAATAACTGTTTATGCTGTAATTTTCTTATAATTGTACACTTTATAATGAGTTCAGTTCTTCAGCATGTAAAGCTGACACAGGAACGTATCTTGTTTACTATGTGTGACACACACATGAAGATTAAATGGATAGTAAAAAGAAAAACAATGGCACAATGGTTAGTGCAGTCTCTTCACCACTGCTAGGACTTCAGTTGAATTCCTGTTTCTGGTCTAAATGTTTAAATGTTCTCCAAATGTCCATATTGGTTTTCTCCTTCTATTTTGGTTTTGTCTGACATCTCAAAGACGTGCCACATTTATTAAACCATTAGTTAACACATTAATGGTTAATTAAGTCACTAGTCTGAGATCAGCAATTGGATTTCTAGTGGCTATGGGTGAACCTTCCAGGTCTCACTGTCATTGCCCACGTGAGCATTGAAGTCCCCCAGCAGTACTAGGGATTGGCAGACCGGGGTGGTGGTCCCCCTCTTTAAGAAGGGGGACCGGAGGGTGTGTTCCAACTACAGAGGGATCACACTCCTCAGCCTCCCTGGAAAAGTCTATTCGGGGGTCCTGGAGAGGAGGATCCGTCGGATAGTCGAACCTCGGATTCAGGAGGAACAGTGTGGTTTTCGTCCTGGTCGCGGAACAGTGGACCAGCTCTACACCCTTAGCAGAGTCCTGGAGGGTGCATGGGAGTTCACCCAATCAGTCTACATGTGATTTGTGGACTTGGAAAAGGCGTTCGACTGTGTCCCTCGGGGAATCCTGTGGGGGGTGCTCCAGGAGTATGGGGTACCAGACCCCCTGATAAGGGTTGTTCGGTTCCTGTACAACCAGTGTCAGAGCTTGGTCCGCATTGCCGGCAGTAAGTCGAACCCGTTTCCAGTGAGAGTTGGACTCCGCCAGGGCTGCCCTTTGTCACCGATTCTTTACACTATGATGGACAAAATATGTTTAAAAATGGATAAATTAATGAAAACAGCAGAACTCAGAAATAATAACCAGTTTATGGCTGCCTCCATGTTGTTTGAGTCAACCGTTTTGATGCCTTTGCTATATGTGATGTCATTTCACAGATAATACAAAAGACACATCAAATGAAACCTTGGGACAATTACTCCTCGAAACATACTGTATACTTTCACTGGCGTATCTATTTAGGGAAAGGATATTAGGTAGCCAAAGACTTTGCTTCTCAATTTTCCCCATAAATTTTGTCAAGTCGATCTTGCTCTCTTTCTTTAGTTCCTAGTTGTGACCATTTTGACCGGAGTAGTATGACAAGTCTGTGTTCTTTCACCAAATATTTTCTTGTTGTTGTGCAGCAAAATGTTTCTAATACAATAAAGAAATGAAAAAGTTAAGGGTGGGAGGTGTTAATGTTTTGCGATTTGCAGATGATACTGTATTTATTGCTGAAAGTGAACAAGAACTACAGGAACTGTTAAATATGGGAGCAGAAAACAGCGAAAAGAATGGACTGAATCAGTTCACAATTTAGATGTTATTTTTGACACTAACATGTCATTTAAAACACACATTGTAAAACTCTCAAAAATATGTTATTTCATCTTAAAAACTTGGAAAGATAAAGACATTTTCTAAATATGCAAGATACAAAAACATAAATTCATGCATGTATTTCTAGTAGGATTGACTACTGCAATATGTTGGCTGTTCAAATTGTTCTATATGCATCTATCTGTTAATTCAAAACACTGCTGCAAGAATTCTTACAAGAACAAGATAGTATGTCCTTACTCTGGCTCCCAGTTAAGTTTAGGGAAGATTTCAAAGTCCTCCTTTAAACTTATAAAGCCTTAAACGGCCAAACCAGAGTGCATATTAAGATTTCAAGATGTCTGCCTGCTTATCATTTCAAGGATCAATGAAACAAAAGTGGTAGGCTAAGCTTTTAATTACAGGTCCCTGAAGCTCTGGAATGGTCTGCTTACTACTATAAGAGGTGTTCCACAGTTCTCAGCTTTTAAATGGCAGCTAAAGACTCACAATTATGTCAAGTATACCCTGACTAGAGCCGCTGATTAGCTGATGCTGTAGAAAACATCCTACATTGTCCCTGTACCAAATAAAGCAGATTCCTCTCCACCTAATGACTACTGGCTAGTGGCACTTACATCTCACATCTTGAAGACTTTTAAAAGAGTGGTCCTGAACTATATGAGTTCTTTTGTGATAGACCACCTGGATTTACTGCAGTTCACAAAATGTGTAGAGAAGTATAGCTATCACAATATTTTTAAACTGTTACTAGCCTTCCACTATTCTGTTTCTCTTCTCAGTATCTGAACATGGTATTTGGTGCTACTGTACTGCTCCACTGTCAGGCTGCTTTCCTGTGTATGGTAAACTCATCTCAGATAAAGGAGTGTTGGAATAATCGGATGGAAAGATTATCTCACCAGTTTGGACAGCCAACACAGGCTCCATTATAAAAAACCCACAAGGCGGTTGGTGGGCAGGTGGCCGAGGTCTCCAGGACTGTGAATTTGTTTTTGACTTTCTCTTTTAATCTCCACTGTTGTCTACTGGCCATAGTTCATCAATTAATTAATGGACAGATATTGTTGGTTTCCATTTATGTTTATTCAAACTCTGTTCTCGGTTTGTTTTAAGAAATTTGCATTTATATGTGTACCAGTTCTGTATTTAGTAATTAGTATAATCTATATTTGTACAGTCGGGTCCATTTGGACTGTGAAACAATTGTCATGATTCTGGCTCTGTACACCACCACAAACGATGTGAAATAAAGCAATCATTATGTCATTGAAATGTAGACTTTTAGCTTTAATTTAAGGGGATTACCAAAAAATATCATATGAGCCGTTTAGGAATGACAGCCATTTTTCTGTATAGTCCACCATTTCCAGGGGCTCAAAAGTGTCTGGACATTTGACTGAGAAGCTGCTTCATAGGCAAGTGGGAGCAGGCCCCTCATTTTTTTAATTAACTATTAAGCAGGTAAAAAGTCTGCAGTTGATTCCAAGTATGAACTTTGCATTTGGAAGCTGTCACTGTGAACTCTCAAAATGAGGTCCAAAGAGCTTTCCATGCAAGTAGAAATAGTCCACCATTAGGCTGAGAAAACAAAACAGAGATAGCAGAAATATGAGGTGCCGTCAAATAAACCAATAATTCTTAAAAAGAAGGAACACACTGGTGAGCTCAGCAACACCCGAAGGCCTGTAAAGCCACAGAAGACAACTGTGATGGATGATTGTAGAATTCTGTCCTTGGTGAAGAAGAACCACTTCTCAACACAGCCAAACCAAGAACACTCTTTGGGAGGTAGACCTATCATTACCATAGTCTACAATCAAGAGAAGATTTCACAAGAGAGTAAAGACAGAGGGTTTACCACAAGGTATGATCCAGTGGTAAACCTCAAGCATAGGAAAGACAGGATAGACTTTGCCAGAAAACATTTTTTAAAGCCTGTCCAGTTCTGGCCTAGCATACTGACTTCCAGTTCTAGGGCCTCATGTATAAACAGTGCGTATGCACAAATATGTTGCATACTCCAGTTTTTACACTCACATCGCGATGTATAAAAACTAAACTTGGCGTAAAGCTACACACATTTTCATGCTAGCTCAATCCCTTGCGTACGCATGTTCTCCGCTCAGTTTTGCAAACTGGCGGCACCCAGCGTCAAAGCAGTGTTATTGTTCCTGTGTGATTTTCCCTTTAGTTTTTAGATTCACATCCCTGATGCAGCTTTATCAAATGCACTGAAATTAACCACATATTGTTTATTAGTTTAAGGCATCTCTTTGTAATCAACCCATAACCATATAATGGTGCACCAAATGGCCAAACTATTCTAAATACCATCACTGCTTTAGTGTTGTTATTTCCAGTGCACCACTGAGTATTTAACCCACTGTATCTGAGTATGGAATCACAGCTGTACAGCAGCTGATCAGATTATCGGTAGACAGCATCTTGCACACGCTGCCTCAGCCATTCAAACTATTTGAACTGTTCCCATATGGAAAACGCTTCAGAGCCTTTCCTGTAGGGACCTCACTGTTAAGAAACAGTTTCATCTCAAGTGCTCTAAATGCACTCAATCAGTCCATCAATTGCTCCTGGTAGAACTGTTTGTAGTTATAAGTACAATCACCTCACTGTAAGCATGCACTACAGTTATATTATTGCACAACCTGTCACTTTACAAAGCACATATTTACATATGATGACGACTAGCTTCTAAATCGATTTAGATTTCCAAGCACTATTTTCTTGGAGCTCTTGATATCATTTTTAATGTGAAATGCAGTAAAGCATGTTTTATCACATTATACAGAAAAGTTTTAAACTTCATTAAAATAATGTATAATTAAACATGTAAGGACACGGTGGCGCAGCGCTAGTGACGACCTGGCACCCCATTCAGGGATTGTCCCTGCCTTGTGTTGTATGCTTTCTGGGATTGGCGTTACCCTGGATGGATACATCGATGGAATAATTAAACATGTACTTCAAAGATATTGCAATGTTTCATAAAAGTTTTGAAGAATCTGCGTTCTAAACTTTCAGATGGCTTGGCATCTATTACAGAGCTGATTGTGTGGCGATTGGTTACTTGGAGAAAGAAAAGGGAGGACAGGAATAGGAGGTTAGTATGTTTGAGAGAGATAGTACTGCTGCAGTAAATGATTTCATTGAAGGTCGTGCACGGTGCAGCAGGAACAATCTTGCGGGAGGCAGGAACAATCTCTAGACAGGGTACCAGCTCATTGCTAATACTGCGCCACCATGTCCCCATGTTAAATACATGCTTTAATTCCTATCATTATGAAAATATCAAGTATACATCTTAATATTTAAATTGTTCAGAGAGCTGTAATATCATGAATGAAATGTATTCTGTGTCCTGAGAGAAAGAAGCACACAGTGATTTTTTTTTTTTCACCTTATACAATTTCTTGTATTAGGAATTTGTTAGTTTTCGCATACCTCTTGGGGTCAGAGCGTAGGGTCAGCCATTGTACAGTGCCCCTGGAGCAATTACAGGTTAAGGGGTCTTGCTCAAGGGCCCAGCAGAGTAGAATCTCTTTTGGCAGTGATGGGGATTCAAACCGGTAACCTTCTGGATACCAGCACAGATCCTTAGCCTCAGAGCCACCACTCCACCCCATGATTCACAAGATTCATAAGGAGTTGGGGAGTGGCAGCAGGCGCATGCATGTGCGTTACTTTTCACACTGACCGGGATTTATGTAGCGGAAGAACGTGGAAGTTGGCTTACGCAGATTTATGCATCTGGATTTTTTTGTGCATACGCACATTTCCGCTTTCGTCTGTACGCCATGTTTTAGTATGAATTCTACACACACCGTTATGCATGAGGTCCCTGGTCTTTGGACAAAGGAAACTAAGATCAATATTTACTAAAATGTTGGAAAGAGAAGAGAGTGGAGAAGAGAAGGAACGGCTCATGATCCAATGAATATCACATCATCTGTGAAACATGGAGAAGGCAGTGTTATGGCATGACCATGAGTGACTGCCAATGGAAGTAAGTCACTGGTGTTTACTGATGATATGACTATGGTTTCTGAAGTGTATAGGGCACTACTATCTGTTCAGATTCAGACAAATGCTGGAAAACTAATAGGACAATGCTTCACAGTACAGATGAACAATGAGCTAAAACATTCTGTGACAGCAAACCATGTGCTGTTCAGTACAAAATAGTAGAATATTCTTCAAAGGCCAAGTCAATCAACTGACTTCAACCCAACTGGACATTCACTTCACTTGCTGAAACTGATGGCAGAAAGTTCAACGAACAAGCAGCAATTGAAGACAGTTGCACTAAAGGCCTGGCAAAATATCACTAGGGTGGAAACCCAACACTTGGAGATGGCCGTGGGTTCCAGACTTCAGGCAGAAAAACTGTAAAGGATTTTCAACCAAATATTGAAAATGATCATTACATTCATAAACGTTAGTTTATCCATGTACTTTTGAGACCCTGAAAATAGAGGGACCATGTATAAAATTGTGTATCTTTATTAAACAGCCCATATGATATACTTGTTAAACCCCTTCAGTTAAAGCTGAAAGTCTACACTTCGATCACATAATGATTGCTTTATTTCAGATCCATTGTGGTGGCGTACAGAGCCAAAATTCTGAAACTTGTGTCACTGTTCTAATACTTATGGAACTGACTGTATTTAACTGAGAATTGTTCACAGTATTCTGCCCCTGCAGTCAGTGAAGTCAGTTGTATTGCATTGTAGTGTTACTAACACTTAGTGTGATGTTTACAAAAGACAAAGAAGTGCTGAAATACCAGTTAAAAGTAAAATCTGAAAACATTGTGCAAGTGGATCACTTTTGCTACCTAGGTGACATGTCGATCCAAGATGGAAGAAGTGATCAGGAAATCAAGAGAAGGATTGCTATGGCAAAAATGGCTTTGATGCAGTTAAACACAAGCTTATAAACCAGCACATAACAATGAAACCAAAGGTGTTGCGCTTGTTCTATCTTGATGTATGGATGTGAAACATGGACTGTGAGACAAATAAAGGAAGGTATACTAGAGACCTGTGAGGTGTGATTTTTTTAGAAGAATGCTAAAAATTATGTGAACATAGGAACATGGAGGTGAATTGACATTTACTAAGTGAGATAAAGAGTACGCAATTAAAATATATCATAAATAAAATAAATCATAGCTGAAGGCATAGAAAGAACAAGAGAAAGGCAGAGAAACACCATTAGTAGAAATGAGGTGAGATGAATATGGTAAGAGAAAGAGACACGCAGAAGACCATGATCACAACATCTGCTTCAGACATGAAACTTACATAGAGAGATTGACCTTTTTGCTTTACCAATGACTATTCAGTTGCTAAACCCATTGATCGTGGTCTTCAATTCCCAGTCTTTTTCTAAAATAATTGTCCTTGTGAGCAAGCTATTCCACCTTGCTCAGAATATAACCAAACATTTTGGCAGCTTACCCATCCTGTTGCTCTTTAAGTGTCTCCAGTCAGGTCCACTCCCTGCCTACTGACTGTTATGTGTAGGATGGACTGGCATTATCCATTTCACCTGGCTAGGACCCGAGTCCTGGCTTAGAAAACTGTTGCAAGACACTCAAAATTGCCAGGCAAAAGTGTCAGTTTGCTGGACCAGTCCTTCCTTTGGAATGCAGCATCTGCAGCCTTATTTGATCAGATGATCGATTCCAGACCATGTAATAGCCAGGGATATCTCTCTCTCTCTAGGGAGCGAAATGGACACAAGTTCTGAACAAAGGACTACAAATCCAGGATGAGTAACATTGATGGAGAGAACTTTGCACCAGTGGTCAACCAAGAGGATGGATTTATGTGCACCCAAGAAGCCAATGACACGGATTCTGTTCCTCCCTATGAAACCCTTGTAACACCCTAAATAATTGCTCTTCCCTCACTATGGTACAGCTTGGTCTGGCCAGCATGGTCAAAGCAATCCCGTTACTCCAGGGGGAAACTGTGCTGGATTGAAAAGCTGGAATACTCGTTTGTGTTGGACGAGGTTACCATTAATCCAACATTGCTGAGGGACAGAAAAGACAAGAGAAAGAGGGAGAGAGACCGTACCTAATCCACACGTTGGCCTTGTTAACGATGGTCACTAACTGATCGCCATTTGACTTAGCAGATTTAATTTTGCCAGCATCTGAGGACATTGTGTAAAAGCCCTGAAGAAACGTGTGCAGTAACGGTGAAACCAGAAGTTGCAACTAAAGACAAAGAAGGAGATCTCCTGAACAAGGAAAAGAAAGAGTGCTGGAGAAAGCCAACCAAGAAAGGAACCAAGTATCGCTCACCACAAACCATATCTAAACTATTAACTACAATTTAATAGAGAGAACCAGCTAATGTACTATGGTATTGGTGTTAACTGATACTAAAGATAATAATCTTGTGAAGGATAAGTTCTGGCTATTATATGTTTCTCACCCTAAATCCAAAATGAAAGAGCAAAGCAGCACCTCACACACACACTTAAATTGTATTCAGCAGGGAGCTTCATCGTGATTAGTAACTGTGCTACCACCCTGCTCGCAGCGCCAATTGTATCCAGCAGGTGGCACACGCTCCCTGGAAAGAGGTTCGTTAGAGACTGCAGCCTTTACTAAACCAACAATACACATAAGGATATATCTTATATCTCTCCCTAGTGGTACAACGGTGATTGTAAATGGAAGATAGAGCCAGTAACACTAAAGCTTCAGTTTACTATAATGTTAACACTCGTAGGAGAGCAATACCTGACCAAAGCAAATGCAGTTTCTGTTTCCTGCAATCAATGCTTGTCCAACTTCAAGACAGAGTGTGGGAAAGCACAGGCAGGAGTGATGTCTTCCATCCGTCCATAGGTGAGCTCTGGCCTTCCATGCAGTTGTCCGAGTTTTTATGCCTTCTCTTTAAACATACAACCTCTGAACAAGGGTAAGTTACTGCAGAGGTTGCTTGCTTGACAGTTATCAATGTGGAAAGCCCTGAAATTGCTGACAGTGACCCTGGCGACCCTGGCCATAATATTGATTATGACCAAACATGGCACATCAGCATTTCAGCATTGTGCAACACTTGACTCATCTCATCTCCCTGCCAGATTCAACCTGTCAGCTGGATTCCATTTGTAAATAAAATAACATGTATGAATAATAACCATTGCAAATCACACTGGTACACTTAAAACCTTTGCCTATTGTATATGCTACATGGGTTGGACGGGCATCCTGACCTGGAAAGGGGATGGTTCCTTACCCAGACGGGAGGCTCCTAGCAGGCAGATAAGCATCCTGGCCTGAGTAGAGAAAGTTTCCAGAACCAGAAAAGATGGCCAGAGTGAATAGATGAACATCCCACCAGAAGAAGAAGATGTTTGTGGGGACTCTTTATTTTCCCTGGATGCTATATGGCAGTGGCCCCAGACATCAGTACACAGTAGGGAACCAGTGGGAGATGTAGTCGGGTAGAACAGCCCTGCTGGGGTTTTATGGGCCACAAGAAGGCACTGCAGGGAGAGGTGCTCCCTGTTATGTTGGACTTCCGTATGACCCAGAAGTACTTCCAACGGGCAGCACCCCAGGCACCAGAAGTACTCCCAGGTCTGCAATAAAAGGGACTGCACTCTGTTATCCAGGCGAGTCAGAGCTGGGAGGACGTAGAGTAACACTCGACTGGAGGAGGGCAGTGCAGTGGTGAGAGGAGAGGAATTGTGAGGTATTGTAAAAAGAGAGAACCTGTGCATTTGTTCACTTTTGAGGTATTTTGGATAATAAACATCCTTTATTTGAACCTGGAACTGCATTTGTGTGATCGTGTAGGGGTTTGGGACTCACTGGCAGCCCGGTTACATCACACTACACACCTGCACACGCACACTGAGATAGAGAACTTGGTTTGGTGGGGGTTAGTCCCTGAGCCTGGGCAGATCCTAGCTGCTGTGAGCAAAAGAACGCCATCTTAACCTCATGAATTAAAAATTCAGGATTCATAAGTTTTGTGTCTTTTCCTATAAGTATGGAAAGTTCCATGCAAGCCAAGCGATAGAACTGATTGTTTACGTGCCTAGTTCTACAGGAGAGAAAAAATTAAACAGAGCTTTCGTTATTTTATGTTTTGTATTGTTTATGTCCTTTGTCTTTATATATCTATAGTAGTTGCGTGTAGTCTTTGGGGAAAAAAAAATATCCTGAAGACTCCCTAGCAGTTTTACTATATTCGTGAACTTGGAGAGGTGTCAGCTGACTCTTAAGAATTGCCCAGTGCAGAGGACATGGACCCACCTGTGCTTGCTGCCCCACTGGCTTTCATAAGAAGACACTGTGATAGCATAACTTACCCATATCATTGGCATATCAGTGTGCTATTAATCTTTATCTCAAGAAAATACCTCCAGACAGACAATGTTTTAGTGAAAACTTCAAGCCTTGCCTTCCTTTGCTGAGGTGTTTCACTTGCACGTTGTTGAGCCGCAACGTTTGCTTCATTTTGACATTGTGTCTCTTTATCTGTGTCATTAGCACGATATCGTTGTTGCTGCACACAGGTCTTTCATATTGAGAAACACTTTTTCTTTGTTCTGTCTGGTATGTATTGATTGGTGCTTTATGAAAACGAAGATTGCTGGGGAATCTCTTGTCATTCTTATCAGAGAACTAGCAAATATTTAATATCTTAAAACACCACAACGCCGCTGATTACTTGAATGCCTATGGTAGCTATTAAAATTGAAACTGTGCAGTTAACCCTACCACTCATGTGAACACAATTCAGATCATTAGCCTGTTTCTTATTGAGACGAACTGCTTTGTGAAAATGAATGCAGCAGTTTCTCTGTGAAATTAGAGCATCACTCATGTTTTTTATTGAAAAAGCGTATCCTCAGTCTTATTTATTTACTGCCAATAACAATGGACTACAAATGTGTCTGTGCTTCCACTGCGCATATTTACCCAATTTTCCAATTATTCTCTGGGATTTTCAAGGTGCTAATTTTGGCAAAGCTGAAATGCAACACGAAGGTATAGAACTTCTTCAGTTGACCTGAAGAGCCTACAAGAAACAGTTCTGTTTCATTTTTTTGTTGTATAAAGATAGCAGTCATTCAGTCATGCACATGTTCTGCTGCACCTAAGGCATGAAGCAAAATTGTTTATGGCTGAGGTTCTTCTAGGATTCATTTTCATACACAAACGTATTTCATTAGCATGCACACTCATGCAATGCTGATGAATCGAAAATCTCACAGGCTGCCTGGAAGTATTAACTAGAAATGGACCAGGCACCAAACCTTCAGGGAGTCCTGGGGAAAGCAGCTGCAAAGAACTCACTTCACCATCAAAGGAAAGTGACTGAATGTGATTAGAGTGAGAATGCATATGCCAGTATTTAAAGAGAGTATTGTTGTTAACAGTGTTAAAAGCAATAATGATGTCTTTTGATCTGAAATTCATAGAGAAAAATAAAATAGTCGCCGCTGCTCTACATCATTAGCAGTAGAGTAGTTTAATCATGGGCAGAGTTTAAAGGGTGGCCAGGGAACCTGCCCATCCCTTCCAACAGATGTTGCTAACATTAACCTCCAACAAAGGGTGCTTTTTTTCTTCAAAGGTTTTTGGAAGGCAGCAGCTAATGTAAATACATTAATAATCAACCAATACAATAATTAAATCCACCTTACCTTAAGCCAGTGTCACATTATGAAACTTGTATCATGGGGTGTGTCACTTTAGCCAACTGCAGTTGCTGATCTCATTGTTGAGATCTCATGTAACATTAACCAATCTTGTGCCAAGCCCTTTTTTTGACCGCCAAGAGTGTGCTGTCTGATGGAGCCACTACTCTACCAGCACTGTGTGAATTCTTAATAGCTGTGCGGATGTTCAGCAGCAATCTCTGCCCATTTTGTTTGTGGTGCAACTAGTGCTGAACCGGGCCATGTGTGTCAAGTTTGTAACGTGTTCCAATCTTTAGATGATTTCTTTTTTAATTCTAGTTTCAGTCCATATTCTATGACATGCATATTGTGTGTTTTGGACACTCTCAACTGAGTGACTTATGGGTTTGTGTCTGAGAGAATGCCTAATGATGGGCTGGTGCCTCATCTAGTGGTGGTTTCCAGCATCATGCCTAATGCTGCTGTGATTGTGTCTGGCTTATAATAACAATAATAAAAAGAAAAAGAATAACAGGCACAGGAACAGTGGATAGTGCTGCCTCTTCATGGATTCAGCATCCCGGATTTAAGTTCCACACCTAGCTATTGACCGTGCGGGGTTTGCACATGATCCTCACATCTATCTGGGTTCTTCTCTGGGTACTCCTCTCATATGACCAAAGACATGTAGGTTAAGTTAGTTTCCGATTCCAAAATATATGCATGTGTCTAGGGCTGCTTCCAGTCCTGAGACACTGAACTGGATTGAGCAGGTGTAAGAAAGTTAGAATTATATCTATCTATATATACAGCAAATATATATATATATATATATATATATATATATATATATATATATATATATATATATATATATATATATATATATATATACAGTGCATCCAGAAAGTATTCACAGCGCATCACTTTTTCCACATTTTGTTATGTTACAGCCTTATTCCAAAATGGATTAAATACATTTTTTTCCTTAGAATTCTACACACAACACCCCATAATGACAACGTGAAAAAAGTCTACTTGAGATTTTTGCAAATTTATTAAAAATAAAAAAAATGAGAAAGCACATGTACATAAGTATTCACAGCCTTTGCCATGAAGCTCACAATTGAGCTCAGGTGCATCCTGTTTCCCCTGATCATCCTTGAGATGTTTCTGCAGCTTAATTGGAGTCCACCTGTGGTAAATTCAGTTGACTGGACATGATTTGGAAAGGCACACACCTGTCTTTATAAGGTCCCACATTTGACAGTTCATGTCAGAGCGCAAACCAAGCATGAAGTCAAAGGAATTGTCTGTAGACCTCCGAGACAGGATTGTCTCGAGGTACAAATCTGGGGAAGGTTACAGAAAAATTTCTGATGCTTTGAAGGTCCCAATGAGCACAGTGGCCTCCATAATCCGTAAGTGGAAGAAATTCGAAACCACCAGGACTCTTCCTAGAGCTGGCCGGCCACCTAAACTGAGCGATTGGGGTAGAAGGGCCTTAGTCAGGGAGGTGACCAAGAACCCGATGCTCACTCTGTCAGAGCTCCAGAGATCCTCTGTGGAGAGAGAAGAACCTTCCAGAAGGACAACCATCTCTGCAGCAATCCACCAATCAGGCCTATATGGTAGAGTGCCAGACGGAAGCCACTCCTTAGTAAAAGGCACATGGCAGCCCGCCTGGAGTTTGCCAAAAGGCACCTGAAGGACTCTCAGACCATGAGAAGGAAAATTCTCTGGTCTGATGAGGCAAAGATTGAACTCTTTGGTGTGAATGCCAGGCGTCACGTTTGGAGGAAACCAGGCACCGGTCATTACCAGGCCAATACCATCCCTACAGTGAAGCATGGTGGTGGCAGCATCATGCTGTGGGGATGTTTCTCAGCGGCAGGGACTGGGAGACTAGTCAGGATAAAGGGAAAGATGACTGCAGCAATGTACAGAGACATCCTGGATGAAAACCTGCTCCAGAGCGCCCTTGACCTCAGACTGGGGCGACAGTTCATCTTTCAGCAGGACAACGACCCTAAGCATACAGCCAAGATATCAAAGGAGTGGCTTCAGGACAACTCTGTGAATGTCCTTGAGTGGCCCAGCCAGAGCCCAGACTTGAATCCGATTGAACATCTCTGGAGAGATCTTAAAATGGCTGTGCACCAACGTTTCCCATCCAACCTGATGGAGCTTGAGAGGTGCTGCAAAGAGGAATGGGCGAAACTGGCCAAGGATAGGTGTGCCAAGCTTGTGGCATCATATTCAAAAAGACTTGAGGCTGTAATTGCTGCCAAAGGTGCATCGACAAAGTATTGAGCAAAGGCTGTGAATACTTATGTATATGGGATTTCTCAGTTTTTTATTTTTAATAAATTTGCAAAAACCTCAAGTAAACTTTTTTCACGTTGTCATTATGGGGTGTTGTGTGTAGAATTCTGAGGAAAAAAATGAATTTAATCCAGTTTAGAATAAGGCTGTAACATAACAAAACGTGGAAAAAGTGATGTGCTGTGAATACTTTCTGGGTGCACTGTATATTGTAATGGAAACCGGGGTGCCAGCGAACCAAAAACCACAACACGAACACACAAAAAGTCCTGGGTTCAAATAAAGGATGGTTTATTAACCAAATTCTTCCACAAAGTTGCACAAGTAGTTTCTTTCCACAAACTAGTCCTCACAATATCTAACGTGATATTAGATTATATTAATATAATAAATAAATAATTTATATAATATATTAGGTTATATTAATAACCCTAATGTGAATTTCCCCTTGGGATTAATAAAATATCTATCTATCTATCTATACGGAAGTCCCACTTATTAGGGAGCTCATCTACCTGCATCACCCCGTTGTAGCACCCATGGTCCACTGCAAGGATGTGTTGCCGGATTACATCTCCCAGCATTCCCTGATGGTTCCCAAACGGGCACTGATACAGACGGCTGCTGCCATCTAGCATTCTCGGAGAATAACACATCCCCTGCAGCGTCTTCTGGTGGGCTGTCCATACATCCACTCCAGCCATCACTTCTGGGCTTGGCTCCCTCCTTTCTCCTGGTTGGGATTCCCATCTCTCTGCTCAGAGCCTTCCATCTGAATAAAGAACCATCCTCTTCTCTGGTCGGGATGCCCATCCAACCCCTGTGGGATTTACAATATATATATATATAATAACAAAGAGAGATTATAAATCTCTGATGAGTTAAGTGATACCACTCCAAGATGAGAGGGGGCACTGGCACTAATGGTATCTTCTCTTTTGCCCATAGTTCCAAGCAGACACCCAAGGAGTAAACCTAGTCCCGCCCACAGTGCCCATAGTAGCATCACCCCTTCTGTACTCAGACGTTAAAAAAAACGGATGGTCCCCAGAAGGTGTTGTCGCATTTTAACTGTTCCTTCATCAAGGACAGAGTCCCTGAAGTTTTTCCTAGAGCTGAACTTGTTTGTGCCAGGAGCACTACCTTTTTTCTTTTTTACTTTTGTTGTTTTGCTTAAGCCAATTTAACACAGTAGCCCGGCTGGTATCCCTTTAATTCCTTCTGGCTTCCCTTGGTCTATTCATCTTGTTACAATCCCCATAACCTTAATTTTTCTCAAAACCTCACTGCATGAAATTTGATAGTCCCTAGTTTGGCATCTGTTGATGCCACCTGTGTGTGGCATCAAATCTCAAATCAGGCTCTTCATGTGTACCTCTTAAATGGGTGGCCTGAGGACCTCAAAAGATGCATTATGTTATTAAAGTAAGTAATAGCAATAAGTCAGCATAATGTCTAACTGTGACTGCAACAGCCAAGTCAGAAGTTTTCTTTCTTTTTCATCTACTTGCTTTTCAGTCACGCTGGTGTGTGTTCAGACCAAAATGTGTGTGTGTATATTTGTTTATTTAAAGAGCTTCTGTTAAAAGGCAAATTTCCCCCTGGGGACAAAGTTCTATCTATCTATCTATCTATCTATCTATCTATCTATCTATCTATCTATCTATCTATCTATCTATCTATCTATCTATCTATCTATCTATCTATCTATCTATCTATCTATCTATCTATCTATCTATCTATCTATCTCTACGGAAGTCCCACTTATTAGGGAGCTCATCTACCTGCATCACCCCCTTGTGGCACCCATGGTCCACTGCAAGGATGTGTTGCCGGATTACATCTCCCAGCATTCCCTGCTGGTTCCCAAATGTGCACTGATACAGACGGCTGCTGCCATCTAGCATTCTCGGAGAATAACACATCCCCTGCAGCGTCTTCTGGTGGGCTGTCCATACATCCACTCCAGCCATCACTTCCGGGCTTGGCTCCCTCTTTTCTCCTGGTTGGGATTCCCATCTGTCTGCTCAGAGCCTTCCATTTGAATAAAGAACCATCCTCTTCTCTGGTCGGGATGTCCATCCAACCCCTGTGGGATTTACAATATATATATATATAATAACAAAGAGAGATTTTAAATCTTTGGGGCACCACAAAGATTAATCCCATTGTAGCTGTGTTTATCCAAAATTACCAAAGTTCTGCAGTTCCAGCTTGTAAATGAGATTCAGCAAAAGCCTGACGTGTTGAAATGATTCCACAGACAAAATATCTTCGTTTTTAAAAGTTTTAGTTAAAATTCAAAGTAAAACAGTTCACACAAAAAAGAGAAAATTGAAATAGCAAAAAAACTGACTCAACACACTGTATCTTAGTTATAGCAAGAAAGTTCTATCTCTTACTGTATTAACTTACAGGGGGTAAAAGGCTATACCATTGTCTGTGACTATGACTAAGCAAACACTGATATGAATTTAACTTAAAGCATTACTTTCTAAGATTGGCTCTTACACCCATATATTCAAGTAAAACGTGGAATAGCGCTCTGGAAAAGGAAAAGAAATGTGACGATGCAAGTCTACTGGCTAATTAAGATGCTGTTCCTTCCAGTGTTAAAAGTACTAGGCAGGAAATGACGCCAGAGGTTTCATAGTTGTCAATCTTTCAGTCTGCAGAGAGAGGAAGATAGAAACCATCAGTTGACAGCACCCTCTGGCTTTCCAGAGGAAGATTACAATTATCTGAGCCCTTAAGCTGTCCCCTATGTGCATGTGTGTGATATAATATATATTGTCAGGCATTGGTGTTGGAGGACTCCCCCGAGGGCTGGGGAAAGGTATGTAATAACCTGCCGAGACAAGAAAGGGGGTCCCTCTTTTCCCTCACCACCTAGTAAGGGCACTTAGCCCCATTCATTCCGAGAGTTTCGCCATAAAAGACGCGCAGCTTAAACAGAGGCGTCTTTTGCTGGAAGGGAAGACCTAAGTAAGCCACACGATGGAGCACGAAATTAAACTCCAGAGAAGGAGGAACCCTGGACCGGGGAGCAGTGCATTTGAGCATTTTTACTTTTTTCTTTCGTTTTAGTTTACTTCATCTGGCGATGAATAAAAAGGAAGGCCCAGTTGGCATCCCAGGCTTCTGGGAAGAACAAGTGTAACCAGGGAAGCCTGATCTGGTTGACCATCAACATCACTCACACAAGCCCACATCAACAGGGCAAATTACCTTCATCAGAGAAGACCAACAGATTACATTATCCGCTGTTGTTGCACTTTTGGATATCAGTTATGGATCTACACATTTTATAGTGCATTTTGACATGGGCTTTTCAAAAGTTTGTTGAAGATGGATACCAAACAGCTTATTGATCTGCATAAGCAATCATGTTTGGAGATTGTAAGCCAATTCCTGAAAAATTATGAAGAAGATCCAAGTGTTCTGGAGCAAATTGTCACTGGAGATGAGATATGGGCCCATCACTGTGAGCCAGAAAACAAGAGACAAAACATGCAGTGGAAATATCCATCTCATCCAGTAAAGAGGAAATTTAAACAATGATCCTCCAACAAGAAATCATGATGACCTTCTTTTGGGAACTGAAGGGTCCTATTCTGGCTTATTTTCCAGAACACAGACAATCGGTGACCATTGCAACACACTATTCTTAGAGAGAAAACAGTAATTCACAGCAGAAGAGGAATGCCATCAATAACAGTTGTGCTGTCCCATGACAATGTACATCCCCATGCAGCAGCCACAATAGTGGAGACAATGCAACTGCTGCAATTTAAGCATCTTCCACATCCACCGTACAGCCCTGATCTAGCACCATGCAACTATAACATCTTATCACCTCTGATGATGAGGTTAAGGAAGCAGAGCAGACCTGGATTCAGGAGCAAGTGTAAAGCTTCTTCTTCCAAGGAATGAAGAAGCTGATGGAAAGATACAAGAAGCACATTGATCTGCAGGGAGATTATGTGGAGAATTTAATAACTTCTGTTTATCTGTTCATAGTGACCAGTATTGATTCTCCCTCGTACAAAATGCTAAGGTCTGCCCGTCTGTCATGTGATTGCTCACAAACTGCGGGGGCTAGAACCTTAATCTTGGTCTTAATCCAAAATTTATGATCAGGTATGTTATGGCAAATCAAAAAATATGATGTATCTGCAATTTTGGCAAACAGACCTGCTCTTGTGAGTTTCTTATTGCAAAGTGATCAGCAAATGAAGAGACACTGCAGAAAAAGAAAGAAGACCAGCAACATCTGGTAAGCATCAGCCAGATCATAAAGGCCAATGACATAATGAATAACACCATAATGTGAAGAAGACAAAGACAAAAAGCAGCACCATTTCCTGAGCATTAAATGCGGGATACAGAAAGCAAGAACAACAAAGATTGAGAAATACATTGAATCAGAGATCCTACTGGAACTAGAACCTTGACCTTGGCCTTGATCAAAAACTTATGACTTGAGAAGTTCTGTAAATTCAAAAATTTTCAGTTAATGGCAATTTAGGGAAACTGGGAAACACGCTCGTGATTTTATTACTGGAAAGTGACTGGCAAAAGAACTACCATGGTGGAAAGAAAACAACAACTGGTAATATCTGCTTTCTTAAATCTGCTTAATGTAATTCAGCAGACCATAGAGGCCGATGATATGATGAAGAACACCATAATAGGAAAAGAAAAACAGTACCGTCTAATAAGTGTCTAGCGCAGGATACAGAAAGTAAGAATGACAAAGATGGAGAAATGCTTGCAACTGGAGATCTGTGTTTTTCACCAGTAGAAATTTATAATTACAGTACATCGACAAACACATATAGAGTACTAATAATACTTAGAAAATTAGAGTGACTTAAAAGTTGTTAAAAGCATTACGTATTTATTATATAAATGCAGATGTTGTGGAGTCATTAGTTTATTTTTTACTGATAACTACAGGCATTAAGTAACGGAGGGGAGGAAAACAAAAACTCCAGATACGAAGAAATATAAATTTGTGGGATCCACAAGAACCTAGGCCAAAATGCTGTCCAATCCCTTCAGAACGTTCTATAATTTATTATATTATATTATACATATATATGCATGAATGTGTAATAGAAAAGGTTGAGATAATGGATACACATGTACACAGTATGTGTATAGGTTCAGAGAATAGAATATTATTTCATGAGAGTACAGATTACAATATTTCGTTCTTCCAATTAAGTGCATAATTTTTAAAATGAGCCTCTAGGCCTTAATATTTTAAATCAAATTAGAAAACATCCTTACAGCACATCTTTAATGGCCATTACACTAATTGCCAGTAATTAGGATGAGCAGAAATATTTTATATTCTGAATTATCATCACAGTAACTATGGCCACTGGATCATTAGGTAAATTAGAATACAATTTAATTTAATCTGAATTGGGGTTTTGAGACCAAACTGAAAATGTTACAATTTATTATAGAGGTTATCCCTACAAAATAAAATTAATTAACTCCAGTACTGTGTCTCTGGGGTCTTGTCTTTGTTATTGAATAGATTTGATGTTTAATTATATTCATATCATCCCACCAGCATTGGGATAATGAATACTGTGTGTGTGGTACAAATGAACATGAAATCATATTCAGGAGTGCAAATAAAATTGTAGTTATTGTGTATGAATAATTAATTTATTAAACGGTTAATATATGAGACAAAAATATAAATCATAAGCAGGTTGAAAAGGTCTTCCTGTGGGTTAGGCTTGGCTTCTGTTGGATTTTTTGTATTTCACATAGTCGAGGAAAAAGCTATCATTCACTTACAAACTCCGGACTGCATGAAAAAGTTTCAGACTATCTTTTGTGGTTGTTGGAAGGAACTGCCAAGTCCAGAAGTTGAAATGTTGGGGTGCCCATCCGATCGTCCCCATTTAATAGAAATAAATGATCAAAGAAAATGTGTGCCAAATGGTGCTAAGCAAATGAAAAATCAGAGTCCTCCCATCAGGAACCTTAGTTAGCTGATAAAGCCTCTCAAAGTCATGGAGGGAAGGAGCTCCGTCCTATGGTGTGTTCTCTTATTGAGAGAACTGCAGGATATGTAACAGCATCCTCTTCTTCCAATTCCAATTCTTCTCAGCACTGAAGAGGGAATAAAAGAGGATAAGGTCAGCGCCAGCGCCCTCTCTTGACCCGGGGTGGAAGTACATACCGCAGAACAGCCTGGTGGATGATCCACTAATGTGCATGCGTAACACTTTTAAATCTCTTTCATAACCAGTTTAGCAGAATGAAGCAGTGGCACAATTTCTGTTTAGACTAAAAAGAAATAATTATTTCCTTAAATTTGAAGGTAATACCATCAATAATGTCAGCAATGTTTGTTAGTTATTTAAGTTATATGAATGTTTTACTAAATATTAGTGCATAATCTATGGGAGGATCCATATGGAAGAAGATGATCAGCTGTGGCAACCCCTAATGGGAGTAGCCAAAAGAAGCAACAATCTATGGCAGGTTCCTATAACCCCCATAAGTTGAATTGAATTGTTATATTCAAACTATATTCTAGCCTCTCTGACCAAACATTATTCTCAGTTAGTGATAAGCCCTGCTATGTGTAAGGCATTGAGGGCACATGGTTTTAAACCGGGCCTTGTGTGCCATGTGTGTTTTGTGTGCCAAGTAACATGAAAGACAAAGTACTTAATTGAATATACTGCGGCGTAAGTTTAAATCGTACAGAAGAAGAAGTAAAGAATGTTTAAGTATAAAAACAACTAAAGTTTTTCAAAAAAAGCTAAGTTTAGAGAAGATGCATTTTTTCTAATGTTTTGCCTTTTTTTCTACGTGTGTATTAACCTTTTTTCTTTATTCTTGTGTGGATTGTTTGCTTTGAATTTTGACTAAATATTTTAAAACAAACTTTTGGACTGAGAGATTTCTTTCGGCATGCGTTTTACCCGTGCTTGAACTCGTCTTACAGTCCTGCGTCTACAGTGGGCTCTTACAAAGCTTCAGCACTAACTTTGTTTACTTATTGTAGTATTTAACTTAAAAAAGAAGAGACAGAAACATAAATAGATTCAAAATTTATTTTGTTCATCACATAAACTATTATACATGTAAAATGGGCAGTGAAATGTAAGCCTGATTAGCTCAACAGACTGTGCATCCATCCATTTTCCAACCCGCTGAATCCAAACACAGGGTCACAGGGGTCTGCTGGAGCCAATCCCAGCCAACACAGGGCACAAGGCAGGGAACAATCCTGGGCAGGGTGCCAACCCACCGCAGGACACACACAAACACACCCACACACCAAGCACACACTAGGGCCAATGTAGAATCGCCAATCCACCTAACCTGCATGTCTTTGGAATGTGGGAGGAAACCGGAGCGCCCGGAGGAAACCCACGCAGACACGGGGAGAACATGCAAACTCCACGCAGGGAGGACCCGGGAATTGAACCCAGGTCCCCAGATCTCCCAACTGCGAGGCAGCAGCACTACCCACTGCGCCACCCCACAGACTGTGCATTAGAGAAATAATATAAGTAACAGATAAAGTAGATACAAATACATAGAGAACATGACAAGGGTATTATATCAATACCAATAAGTGAAAAAACCTACGTAGATAAATAAGGGTCGAGCAGAAGTGGCATGTCCTGAATAAGAAGTCTTATGGCCTGAGGGTAGAAGCTCCTTGAAAGTCTCTCAGTTTTGGCCATAAGACTACAGAAATGTCTGCCTGATTTCAGTATACTGAGCCAGCTGTTTATTGGATGTGAAGGATCTTTAATAATTTTGATTGCTCTTGTTCTACATCTCCTATTGTAACTGTCCTGTAGGGGGGGCAGAGCACAATCCATGAGACGTTTTGCTGCTTTAGTTACTTTCTTCAGGGCTTTACAGTCTTGCGCTGAGCAGCTGCCATACCAGGATGTGATGCTCTGGGTGAGTATGCTTTCTATAGCCCTTGTATGGAAAGTGTTAAGTATCACTGGAGATACTGTAAATTTCTTCAACTGCCTCAAATGATACAAAAGTAGTCTTGCCTTTGTGATCACTGCTTGTCCAGCTGTAAAGTCCAGCTCAAATCCTGTGAGATATTAACTCCAAGGTATTTGAAGGTATTTACCTTCTCCACTGAGATCTCATTGATGGTAAGTTGGGGGCAAGACCACTGAGGCTTCGTGCTGAAGTCCACAACCAGCTCTTTGGTTTTACTGACATTTGCCTGTAGGCTATTTGCTTGACACTATGAAGCCAAGTTCTCCACTTCTTTCATGTACACCGCCTCCTCATTATTTGAAATGAGAGCCAGCACCACAGAATCATCAGCAGACTTTATTATTATTAGAGTACAGCAGGGGGCTTAAAACACATCCTTGCAGGGCTCCAGTGCTAAATGTTAAGGATGATTGTGTCAGGGATGTGTTTTCCCACTCTGACCACCTGTGGTCTGCCTGTCAGAAAGTCTAGTGACTTCATGTGTTCCGCTTGGCAAGTACATTGAAATTAAAAAGTAAAAGTTCTAAATTTGAGTCATAACATAACAGAATATGATACAATACAATTTATTTTTCTATAGCCCAAAATCACACAAGAAGTTCCGCAATGGGCTTTAACAGGCCCTGCCTCTTGACAGCCCCCCAGTCTTGACTCTCTAAGAAGACAAACTCCCAAAAAAAAAGCCTTGTAGGGAAAAAATGGAAGAAACCTTGGGAAAGGCAGTTCAAAAAGAGACCCCTTTTCAAGCAGGTTGGGCGTGCAGTGGGTGTCAAAAAGAAGGGGGTCAATACAATACAATACACAGAACAAAACAAATCTTCAGTACAGTATAAAAATAAAAATTTTACAAGTACGGAGCAGAATTTAAAAGTAGATGATATCAAATAATATGATTTGGATTTGTTCAGAGTCCTGGAGACCTCAGTCATCAAGCTGCCTTCCCCATTTGGCCATTCCACAGCTGAAACAGCGCTGGGCTAGCCAATCCGATGAAAGGACCCCTCTACCCCACGATTCCAATGATCCTCCATCAGGAATGACTGTACCTTAAGCAGGCAAAACAACTTGGCAGGTGGGCCGTTGCACCAAGTGCCACATTTGAATACCGAGAAGAGATACCATACCATTGTGATTTTTTTTATTTTAGTATGTTTGGCAATGTACAGGGGTGAGCAAAAGTAGGTTTACACTTGTTCATATGAAGAAAGACATGTGGGTTATGATTATGATAACCCTAACTTAGGTACAATCTCGTAAGTGCACACAACTGTACACAATCTGTAAACCTACTTTTGCCCACCGCTATATTAAATACAGTAATCCTTCCTCCATCGCGGGGGTTGCGTTCCAGAGCCACCCGCGAAATAAGAAAATCCGCGAAGTAGAAACCATATGTTTATATGGTTATTTTTATATTGTCATGCTTGGGTCACAGATTTGCGCAGAAACACAGGAGGTTGTAGAGAGACAGGAACGTTATTCAAACACTGCAAACAAACATTTGTCTCTTTTTCAAAAGTTTAAACTGTGCTCCATGACAAGACAGAGATGACAGTTCCATCTCACAATTAAAAGAATGCAAACATATCTTCCTCTTCAAAGGAGTGCGCGTCAGGAGCAGATAATGTCAGAGAGATAGAGAAAAGCAAACAAATCAATAGGGCTGTTTTGCTTTTAAGTATGCGAAGCACCGCGGCACAAAGCTGTTGAAGGCGGCAGCTCACACCCCCTCCGTCAGGAGCAGAGAGAGAGAGAGAGAGACAGACAGAGAAAAACAAACAATCGAAAATCAATACGTGCCCTTCGTGCTTTTAAGTATGCGAAGCACCGTGCAGCATGTCGCTTCAGGAAGCAGCTGCACAGAAGGTAGCAACGTGAAGATAATCTTTCAGCATTTTTAGACGAGCGTCCGTATCGTCTAGGTGTGCGAACAGCCCCCCTGCTCAATCCCCCTACGTCAGGATCAGAGAAAGTCAGCACAAGAGAGAGAGAAGAGTAAGCAATCTAGCTTCTCAGCCATCTGCCAATAGCGTCCCTTGTATGAAATCAACTGGGCAAACCAACTGAGGAAGCATGTACCAGAAATTAAAAGACCCATTGTCCGCAGAAATCCGCGAACCAGCAAAAGATCCGCGATATATATTTAAATATGCTTACATATAAAATCCGCGATAGAGTGAAGCTGCGAGAGGCGAAGCGCGATACAGCGAGGGATTACTGTACTGTAATTTATTTGTGAAAAATATTGCCTATTATTATTCCCTCTTTTTTTATTTGACTCGCGGACTCAATGGAAGCTCTGATCAGGACTCTCGAGGGACTGAGCGAGAAGTCTGAGTGTCTGGGCATGCAGGTGTCCTGATAAAAACCAACATCCAGGCCTTTAATGATCTCTTAGGCACAGCCATCAGCAGTGTGTCTGTCTGCCAAGAGAGTGTTGACCGTGTTGAGAGGTTTACTTACCTTGGCAGTGACATTCATATCTCTGGTGCCTCTTCCTATGAAGTCAGTAGATGGATTAGGAGAGCATGGGAGGTCATGAGGTCGCTGGAAAGGGGTGTGTGGCACTCCCGATATCTATGAAAAAGGCAGAAGGTCCAAGTCTTTAGAGTCCTGGTGCTTCCTGTTTTGCTATATGATTGCGTGACATGGACGCTACCCAGTGAGTCGAAGACTGGACTCCTTTGGTACTGTGTCTCTTCTGAGAATCTTTTTGTACCGCTGGTTTGATTTTGTGTCGATTGAGAGGTTGCTCACAGAGTCCTGAATGAGGAACATTACCTGCATTGTGAGGACATGTCAGTTATACACTACAGCCATGTAGAGCAATTCCCAAGGGTGATCCAGCTCATAAGATGCTCATTGTTGAGGACCCAAGCGGCTGGACCAAGCCAAAGGGGACGCCCACGTAACTCTGTCTGCGGCATATAGAGGGTCATTTCTGGGAGGTGTGACTGGACCACATGTCTGCCTGGGGGTTTTGCCAACCAGGATCCCGAGTTATTTCATCATGTACTGGGTGTGGTAACATGTTGTACCAGTGCATGCTCCCCAGCCTGGTCTGACCTGAGAAAGAAAAATGTGTTATCATTCTTTAGCTGAAAGCCACATGTACAGTGACTATAAAAAGTATTTATTCTTTGGAGGTTTTCACATCTTATTATTTTTCAACACTGAATCACATGTGCATTGAATTTGGCCTTTTTGACACTGATCAACAGAAAAAGGCTCTTTAATGTCCAAATGAAAACAAATGCCTGCAAAGTGGTCTAAATTGATTACAAAGCACAATCTATTTGATTGCATAAGTGTTTAGTAGATGTACCTTTGACAGCCATGATAGCCTTCAGTCTGCATGCTGTCATCAGTCGAGGGGATGACAGGAGTCAAGAAGAAATGTCGGGATGCCAGCGCAGCCACCTCATTTACTTGAAAAACAAAGAAAGTGAAAATATCAAGAGACTGTTAGCACGATATAATAGCAAGGCAAATTTTTAGCCGTTGGCTGAGAAATTACAGGCTGTGATGTGCAGTCCAGTGTCAGGGTAGGAGACCCCACCTTCTGCTTTTATAACTCTGAAGGATTGCCAGGGTCAGTTGCCTTCAAAGGCCGTCTGTCTGAGCTGTGGGTGACAAAAGGGATGAGAGTCAGTAATCGCACACAATACAGTTATTTTTGTATAGCCCAAAATCACACAAGAAGTGCCACAATGGGCTTTAACAGGCCCTGCCTCTTGACAGCGCTCCAGCCTTGACTCTCTAAGAAGACAAAGAAAAACTCCCAAAAAAAAAACCTAGTAGGGAAAAAATGGAAGAAACCTTGGGATATGCAGTTCAAAGAGAGACCCCTTTCCAGGTAGGTTGGGCGTGCAGTGGGTGTCAAAAGAAGGGGGTGAATACAATACAATACAGTACACAGAACAGAACTAATCCTCAATAAAAAATTAAAAATTTTTTAGAAGTACGGAGCAGAATTTAACAGTAGATGATATCACATAATAAGATTTAGATAATTTTAGACTCCTGGAGCCCTCATCCATCAAGCTGCCTCCCCCATTTGGCCATACCCGTGGTGTCCCAGGATGGTAGTGCTTACTTCAGACAAGTTCAGAAGGTCAACTTCTGATTCGGATGTGTGACAATGGACAGGTCTCTCTGTCTATCGGCTTCTCACATCTGGACTTCGTCTCTTCAAAACTGCTCTCAAGCTCTATCAGGTGTCATGTTGCTCGCGAGTAAACAGCCTTTTAAAAGTGCAGCCACAAATTCTCAACTGGATTGAGATCTGAACTCTGACTCAGCCACTTCAGCACCTTAACATTACTATTTTGAAGCCATTCCTGGGTAGCTTTGGCTTTAGGCTTGGGGTCGTTGTCTTGATGGAAGACAAATTCCATCCAAGGCACAGATTTCCTCCAAGATTTCTCCATATTTTGTTGCATTCATGTTACCTTCAATCCTGAACAGACCTTCCAGGGCCTGCTTGCAGAGAGGCATTTCCCACATCCTGATGCTGCCACCACCACGTTTCATGCAGTGTTTGGCTTATACCAAACACTGATGGCCTATAAGTCAGATGGCTCAATTTTAGCCTAAGAAGACCACAGAACCTTCTTCCAGCTGACTTCAGAAGCTCTCATGTGCCTTCTACCGGACTGTAGCTGAGATGTTATGTGCATTTCTTTTTAGGTTTATGAAAGTTTTCCACTCTCCCATAAAGCTGTTAATGGTGAAGCATCCGGGCAACAGTTATTGCCTCTATAGCCTCTCGTGTCATAGCACTGTAGCCTGTAACTCCATTCAGAGTTCTCACAGGTCTCTTGGTGGTCTGCCTCACTTGTCTTCTTTTTGCACAATCACTGTTTTTGTGGACAGCCTGCTGTAGGCAGATTTACCACTGCGACACATTTTTTCCATTTTTTGATGATTGATTTAACTGAACATTCAGTAATTCGGATATTTTTTTTGTCTCCATGCTTTGACTTGTGCTTTTCAGTTCCCTTTTCACAGACTTGCCTGGACTGTTCTTTTATCTTATATTTATTGTGTATCTTAGGTCACCATATTGACTCACCCCGAGTTGGCCCTTCAATATTCAGGTGCATTTAGTCTACAACCAGTTGAAACCCCAGACAAGTGATCTCCATTAAACTAATTCTGTTGTGACGGCGCCGGAAACATCGTCAATGGATATGCCTGAGCTAAGCTGACAAATGAGGACAAATCTCACATAGAGCATGGGCATGGTGGAAAAAGCGCTCAGGTGCTTTTATTAAAAAACAGTCAGTGCAGTGCTCTAAAAAACAGTGCATAAAAAAAATCCATAAAACCAGGTGAAAAGTTGGGGGATAAAAACAATAATAAATCCATTAAAATCAGAGGTTAAAATGCAGTCTAACTCCTCACGATCTCAGCCCACCTCCTTCTACATGCTCCTCGGTTCAACCATTACTCGCGTAGCTGGCGGAGACTCAGCAGCCACGAACTCCTTTCTGCCGACCCCCATCTTGACTGCCTCAAAAATGCGCAGCTAAATGCGTCCGAGGTCGGCTCTCCTCCCGTCTTCCTTCGTGCTCACTCAGTCACTCCTCGGATGCCTTGGGAGGTCATCTGCCTTGCTCGCCCCACTCCACTCGAATATTCAGTGGGGTAAACTAGCCCCTAGAGCGCCACAGTCTATGCTCCTTCGCGGGGCCCCAGCTCTTACTGCCTTCCCCTTGCAAGTGGCCAGATCGTCCTCCCAAGACTGCCTTTCACCTCCTATTCTTTCTTTCGATCTTTTTTTCCTTTTCTTCTTCCCCCTGTGCCGGCCTGTACTTATACGGCTCCAGTGGGGGCAGCGCCTTAATCACACAACGCAGGAAGCGATGAAGCAACTGAGAACGATTGCACCCGCACATGCAGGTGCGACTCGCCCCAATTACCTCATTAACTCTCCACGATTGTGCAATCGCGCCCACAGAGACTGACACTGCTATCTGGATTTAAAACTGGCCATATTTTTGAAGTCGCTGACCCTCTATATCTGTGACAATTAAAACCAATTGGCTGAACCATTGATGATTTAGCAATGTCATATTGTGACAATGTGATTAATTATTTTATGTTTTATATTTGTAATTAATTAAGACAATCAATAATCAATTTGACATCAAATTTTAAATGTCATTGAAAAAAATTGCAATATGAAACAGTGCAGCCACTTTTACTGTATATACAGTAAATGACCAGAGAAGACAGAACTGGTGACATTTCTGGTCTTGTACTGAGCTTGGTGGAAAAGCCCAAATCCCAAGAATCAACATAGCTGTCTCTTCTTGAGCAAGCTGTGCCAGGTTTGAATGGGGCCTTCCCCGGAATGCATGTTTCCATAGCTGTTCAATAATAGGATTCAAATCAGGGTTCACAGAAGGCCACTTCAGAATAGTCCAGTGTTAGTCCATGTTGTTAGTCATCCTTGGGTGCTTTTAGCTGTGTGTTTTGGCTCATTATCTTGTTGGAGGATCCATGACCTGCAACGGAGACAGAGCTTTCTGACACTGAGCAGTAAGTTTTGCTCCAGATTGTCTTGATGGTCTTGAGATTTCATTGTTTCCTGAACAGACTCAAGACACCCCATGCCAGATGCAGCAATCAGCCTCAAAACATAAACAAGCCTCCTCCATGTTTCACAGTAGGTATGGTGTTTTTTTTTCTCTTTGTTCATCTTTTTCATCTGTGGACACATAACTGATGTGGCTTGCCAAAACACTCAAGTTTTATCCCATCTGTCCTAAGGACATTTTCCAGAAGTAATATGGCTCGTCAATATTCATTTTAGCAAATTCAGGTCTGACTTTTTTATATCTTCCTTTCAACAGTGATCTTCTTCCATTGATCCCACTGTCATTCAAAAAGCAACAGATGGTGCGATCAGACACTGATGGACCTTGACCTTGGAGTTCAGCTTGTATCTCTTCGAAGGTTGTCTTTGGCTTTTTGTCTACCATTGTCACTATCCTTCTGCCTGGGTCGATTTTCCTTTGCATCCAGAGAGGCTGGCCTCAGTCACATGGACCTTAAGCTCTGTAGCGGGTGGCCATGGGGCCTTGCCCGGCCGGAATGCCTCCACGCTGGAAGGACCTGGAGAGCAAGTGTGAAGCGTTACCTCCCTTGGGACGCTAAATGGCAGCACCCCTGGGTTGCAGCGGTGCGTTGGACTCCCACAGGGCTTCATGGGAGTTGGAGTTTGGTGCAGCCCTGTTGATATCCGCGGGCGTCACCAGGGGGTGCTGTAGCAGCATTTGCTGAGCCCTTTTGGGCAGTTCTTCTGCCACACCTGAAAGTGCTGCCAGAAGCTAGTTCATCAAACACCTGGAGCACTTCCGGGTGTAGTATAAAAGGAGCCAGCAGACACTACTCGGGGAGCCAGAGTCGGAAGGAGGAAGACAAAGCTTGACCAGAGGAGTACAGGAGAGGAAAAAGAGGAAGAGCGTTTGTGCTGTGCTTTGAACTGTGTTGTGCCTGTGGGAAACGAGGAAGACGTTTCCCATGAGGAAAAGGAAAAAATAAAACATATGTGGCTTGAACTTGTGTCCCACGCTTGTCTGTGTTGGGTTCTGCTAGCAGTGCCACAACTTCTTTACAATATTTGCAAGTATTGTCACAGGAACATCAAGCTGTGAGGAGATGGTCTTCTAACCTTAGCCTCTCACATGCTTGTCTATAATTTTCTTTCTGATCTCCTCGGTCAATTCTCTCCTTTGCTTTCTCTGGTCAACGTTTACTGTGGGACACACAATGACGGCAAACAACAGAGTGACAGTTTTTATCAATTTAAATGACTGAATGACTGATTACACGATTGAAGAAACGTGTGATATGAATTCCAGATAAACAGCTATCTTAAAAAAATCGCTCTAAAAATCCATTCATTTAGGATCTTTTCAAGGGGTATCAACAAATGTGCCCAGGCCATTTTAGAATATCTTTATAGAATAAGCAATACTTGATCTCTTTTTTCATTAGCTTTGCTTTACTCAATGACATGTCAAAGGCATGCAAGGTATGCAGAGGGCAATTGGTTTTAATTTCTTCAACTTTTCAGGAGGCATTCAGCACTTTTTCAATAAGTTGTAAAGGGACAACCAAATTTGTTCTTTTATATAATACTAGGTGTGTAAGCCCATGCTGTAAAGAAACCATGGATTCTGGCACTTCAATCAATCAATCGCATCGGTTGTGCATTAGCGGCTAAGTGAGGTTCTCCTTTCTCTGCGGTTTTGTTTTGCTGATGTGCTCGCCTCCATTGTCTATCAGCGGCTAAACGAGTTTCTCTCATCTCAGTGGTTTTACATTTGGCGAAAGAGTCGATTTCTTTGAGCTTCATGCTGTAGCCTCGCACTTCCGGGCCGGACAGACAGACACACTTCCACGCGTAGACAGTTATATATATAAAATAAGAGGAAATCACAAAACCAAGAGAGTGCAAATAAACGGAATGTAGTAGGAAAATTTTAAGGTGATTTTTGTGATCAGCTGGCCAAACTCCTTAAGATACACACAAAAGTGTTCAGGAAGCAAAATCTCCATTTTCCATTGTTATTGTCTTATTTTTGATGACAGACTGGTTTTAGAATATATCATAGTTGTGAGATGGCCCTCCTGAAGGTCCTGCATAATCTCTGAATAAATAAAGAATCAGGATACCTTTATGTCTTAGTACTTGTTGATGTTCAGAGTAGCTTTCCCTATTATTGATCACAATCTTTTACTTGATCGATTGGAAAACTGAGTAGGTCCATCAGAATCTGTTTATATCTTTTTTACAATTGAGACTTATTCCTCAAAATGCTATAGTCCCCCCATGGATTGATTCTCAGCCCATTTCTCTTTCACTTATACATGTTTCCTGTAGCTCGTATTAAAAGCAGGTTAATGGCATCTGTTCATCAGTATCTATCCCTGGCTGCTGATGCCTCTAAGCCACTTTGGCGACGTTTCTGATGTTAAAAAGTAAACATAAAATGTTTCAAAACAATTAAACACCAACAAAAATGAGGTTCTGCTTGTCACAAAGGGGGCTCAGAGGTAATAAATCACACTTACTTTGTTTCATTCTCTTTGAAAGCTAAAACCTTGGCAAATAATTTGAGATCTGCCTTCAATAGTGATCTTCATTTTAGGTGTTATGTTAATCTTGTTCTTCTTTAGGCTGTTCCCATTAGGGGTTGCCACAGTGGATCATCTGTTTCTGTACCTTCCTGTCCTCTTCATCTTGTTCTGTTACACCCATCACCTGCATGTCCTCTCTCACCACATCCATAAACCTTCTCTTAGACCTTCCTCTTTTCCTCTTACCTGGCAGCTCTATCCTTAACATCCTTCTCCCAATATACCCAGCATCTCTCCTCTGCACATGTCCAAACCAGCGCAATCTCGCCTTTCTGACTTTGTCTCCAAACCGTCCAACCTGAGTTGATCCTCTAATGTCCTCATTTCTAATCCTGTCCATCCTCGTCACACCCAGTGCAAATCTTAGAATCTTTAACTCTGCTACCTCCAGCTCTGTCTCCTGTTTTCTGGTCAGTGCCACCGTCTCCAACCCATATAACGTAGCTGGTCTCATTACCATCCTGTAGACCTTCCCTTTCACTGTTGCTGTCACAAATTACTCCTGACACTCTTCTCCACCTATTCCACCCTGCCTGCACTCTCTTCTTCACCTCTTTTCCACAATCCCCATTACTCAGTACTGTTGATTCCAAGTATTTAAACTCATCCACCTTCGCTAACTCTATTCCCTGCATCCTCACCATTCCTCTGACCTCCCTCTCATATACACACATGTATTCTGTCTTGGCGGTCCTACTGACCTTCATTCCTCTCCTCAAACTGCTCCCTACTCTCATTACAGGTGTTACATTAATAATGCCTGTAAAATGTCATATTTTTCACTTGCTTAATATCTCTAAAGTGTGAAATCCCACTGACAGTGAGAAAGATGTTCCTGCCTTTAATTCTAGCAGACGGGATAATTGCAATGCTGTTTTTGCTGACCTCCCAAAATGCACAATCACAGTGAGAGCTCAAAATTGTGCCTTGAGGATCCTGACTCACACTAGTTTCCCATCTTCAAGTCCCTCCACTGGCTTCATACCTGTTACAAAATTTATTCAAAGATTCTTGTATTATATTTTAAATGCTTTCATGGCCTGGCTCCTCTCCACATAGACATGCTTGTCCAGTGTACACCCACTAGGACACCCAAGTCATCAACCTGAACTCTACAAGGCTAGCCAGAGAATCAGCTTTCTGCTAGTATGGCCTAAACCTTTGGAAGTCTTTATCAGAAATCTTGAGAGCTTTGTCATGTTGATACTTTTAAAAATAATTTTAAAACCTTCCTATTTGGACGGAGTGGTGGCTATGAGGCTAGGGATCTGAACAGGTTGCGTGTTCGAATCCTGTAAATGTCAGAAGTGATTCCACTCCATTGGGCCCTTGAGCAAGGCCCTCAAACTGCAATTTCTCCGTCCTGGGTATGATGTTAACCTGCATCCAGCCCTGCGAGCAGGTCCTCCAACTTACAGGGAAAACTCAGGGGTTGGTGGCAGGATTGTCACTCCAGTCACTGTAAAAAAAAAACTCACATTGTTCCACTGTGGTGCTGAGGTGTCACTCATTGCACAACTGCACTCTGGTCTGAATTTGAAATCCTGAGGTGGTTTTGTCGCGTGGTGGGTGCGGCAGTACACTGTATCAGGGTATGCTCCCAACCTCTCTCTTTTCTGTTATTTGAGGTGGAAAGGTGGTGCACTGGAGTCTTTCCTGTGTGGATTTTGCATGTTCTCCCTGTGTCTGTATGGGTCCTCCAATTTCTTTTCACTGTCCCATTGTTTCTTCTCACTGTCCAAGGGCATAAATTAGTGTGTGGTTTGGGTGTGGTGTGTGTGTGTGTGTTCACCCAGTTATGTTCACCCTGGTGGCCTGTCCACAGTATGTTCCTGCCTTGTGCCCTGTGCTAGCTGGCTTAGGCTCTAGCCCTACATATTTATGTTTCTTGTTGCTTTTGTTCATCGGATATTCTAGCCTGTACGTCCCTCTTTGTTTGAGGTTTTTGCTGCTAATCTACAAGTCTTTGGACAGTGGGAGGAAACGGGAGGACTCACGGGGACAACATGCAAACTCCACACTGTTAGGACCCAGGATGTGAACCCATCCATCCATCCATCCATTGTCTCCCGCTTATCCGAGGTCGGGTCGCGGGGGGCAGCAGCTTGAGCAGAGATGCCCAGACTTCCCTCTCCCCGGCCACTTCTTCTAGCTCTTCCGGGAGAATCCCAAGGCGTTCCCAGCCCAGTCGAGAGACATAGTCCCTCCAGCGTGTCCTGGGTCTTCCCCGGGGCCTCCTCCCGGTTGGACGTGCCCGGAACACCTCACCAGGGAGGCGTCCAGGAGGCATCCTGATCAGATGCCCGAGCCACCTCATCTGACTCCTCTCGATGCGGAGGAGCAGCAGCTCTACTCTGAGCCCCTCCCGGATGACTGAGCTTCTCACCCTATCTTTAAGGGAAAGCCCAGACACCCTGCGGAGGCAACTCATTTCAGCCGCTTGTATTCGCGTTCTCGTTCTTTCAGTCACTACCCGTAGCTCATGACCATAGGTGAGGGTAGGAACATAGATCGACTGGTAAATTTTTCACCACGACAGACCGATGCAACGCCCGCATTACTGCGGATGCCGCACCGATCCGCCTGTCGATCTCACGCTCCATTCTTCCCTCACTCGTGAACAAGACCCGAGATACTTGAACTCCTCCACTTGGGGCAGGATCTCGCTACCAACCCTGAGAGGGCACTCCACCCTTTTCCGGCTGAGGACCATGGTCTCGGATTTGGAGGTGCTGATTCTCATCCCAGCCGCTTCACACTCGGCTGCGAACCGATCCAGAGAGAGCTGAAGATCACGGCCTGATGAAGCAAACAGGACAACATCATCTGCAAAAAGCAGTGACTCAATCCTGAGCCCACCAAACCGGACCCCCTCAACACCTTGGCTGCGCCTAGAAATTCTGTCCATAAAAGTTATGAACAGAATCGGTGACAAAGGGCAGCCCTGGCGGAGTCCAACTCTCACTGGAAACGGGTTCGACTTACTGCCGGCAATGCGGACCAAGCTCTGGCACCGATCGTACAGGGACTGAACAGCCCTTATCAGGGGGGCCGGTACCCCATACTCTCGGAGTACCCCCCACAGGATTCCCCGAGGGACACGGTCGAATGCCTTTTCTAAGTCCACAAAAACACATGTAGACTGGTTGGGCAAACTCCCATGCACCCTCCAGGACCCTGCTAAGGGTATAGAGCTGGTCCACTGTTCCGCGACCAGGACGAAAACCACACTGTTCCTCCTGAATCCGAGGCTCGACTATCCGACGGACCCTCCTCTCCAGGACCCCTGAGTAGACTTTTCCAGGGAGGCTGAGGAGTGTGATCCCTCTGTAGTTGGAACACACCCTCCGATCCCCCTTCTTAAAGAGGTCTGCCAATCCAGAGGCACTGTCCCTGATGTCCATGCGATGTTGCAGAGGCATGTCAGCCAAGACAGTCCTACAACATCCAGAGCCTTGAGGAACTCCGGGCATATCTCATCCATCCCCGGGGCCCTGCCACCAAGGAGTTTTTTGACCACCTCGGTGACCTCAGTCCCAGAGATGGGGGAGCCCACCTCTGAGTCCCCAGGCTCTGCTTCCTCATTGGAAGGCATGTTAATGGGATTGAGGAGGTCTTCGAAGTATTCCCCCCACCGACCCACAACGTCCCGAGTCCGAGGTCAGCAGCGCACCATCCCCCACCATATACAGTGTTGACACTGCACTGCTTCCCCTTCCTGAGACGCCGGATGGTGGACCAGAATCTCCTTGAAGCCGTCCGAAAGTCATTCTCCATGGCCTCCCCAAACTCCTCCCACGCCCGAGTTTTTGCCTCAGCAACCACCTAAGCCGCATTCCGCTTGGCCTGCTGGTACCTATCAGCTGCCTCCGGTGGTCCCACAGGACAAAAGGGTCCTGTAGGACTCCTTCTTCAGCTTGACGGCATCCTTCACCGCCGGTGTCCACCAGCGGGTTCGGGGATTGCCGCCACGACAGGCACCGACCACCTTATGGCCACAGCTCCGGTCAGCTGCCTCAACAATAGAAGCATAGAACATGGCCCATTCGGACTCAATGTCCCCCACCTCCCTCGGGATGTGGTCGAAGTTCTGCCGGAGGTGAGAGTTGAAGCTACTTCTGACAGGGGGCTCTGCCAGACGTTCCCAGCAGACCCTCCACAACACGTTTGGGCCTACCACGCCTGACCTGTCTGTCCTGTCCTGTCTTCCTTCCTGTTCACTCTCTAAACCAGGAGTCGCCAACTCCGGTCCTGGAGGACCACTGGGGCTTCAGGTTTTCTAAACATTGTGTATGTGCTGCTAATTAACTTCTTGTGAATTCATTTTAAGTGAATTGCTTTTTTAAGATTTATTCCCCTAAATTTCTTCACCATTCCTCTGAATTGCTTCATTTCATTCCATAAATGGCACCCAAACAGAAATGAAACGTGAAGTGAGTGAGCCAACAGAAGACCAACTAAGTCAGGGCCTCAAACTCCAAACAATTTCACTCCAACCAGCTGCTTAATGAAGTGCCAATTCTTGTTCTTAATTAAACCAGTTCTTTAATTTCATGGCTTGTTGCTGCTCTCGTTGTGCTTCAGCAGACATTTACGAAATTGTTGAATTTCTCTTTTCTAAGAGCACTGTTCAATATTTAGCGGACCTGAGCAGACCGACACTCCTGAGACCTTCATCTTTCTTTATTTTCAGATATTGTATGATGGATACCAGTTGTTTTGGTTTATTTTGTATCTCATTATTGTTTGGCTAGTAATTAAGGAAAAAGAAGCAATTAAGGGGTCTGAGTCTTCAATTAAGTCAATTAAAATTAGTTCAAAAGGAGTTAATTAGCAGCAAAAACAGGTCACTCATTAAGAAAAGGGTTAGAATGAAAACCTGCAGCCACGGTAGTCCTCCAGGACCGGATTTGGTGACCCCTGCTCTAAACAACAGACTTCTAGGACAATACCAACGCTTGCTGTCTATAGAAATAGTCTGATGACTCATCCATGGTAGGCTGCAATGATAATGGTGGTGAATCAGAGTGCAGGAAAGTCATGGAGGACTTCACCTTGTGGTGCAGGGACAACAATCTGCAACTCGAATCATGAAGATAAAAGAGCTGGTGGTGGAATTTCCACGTGCCAAGGAGCCTCTGAGACCAGGGTGGATGTGGAATTGGTGCAGAGTTACATGTACATGGGAGTTCCCATTAACAACAAACTGGACTGCTCTGACAACACAGCTGTACAAAAAGGGCCAGAGCAGTCTGGACTTCCTGATGAGACTCAGGTCTTTTACTGTGTGCAGCAAGCTGCTGGAAATGTTTTACCAGCCCATTGTAGCCAGGGTGGTGTTCTAATCTGAAGTCTCCTGGGGATGCAACTTTGGTGGCAAAATTGGATGCCATCATGAAAAGTCCCATCCATCCCCTCCAGGAGGCGCTCTCTTGAATCACTTTTAGTCACAGGCTCATTCTACCACAGTGTACTAAGAAGCACATCTGGGGGTGTTTTCTGCCCACTGCTATCAGGCAGTTCAGTGCTTCCACCCAATGCACTTGTTAAGTTTATTTTTATTTATTTATTTTTTTAAGAATTGATTGATTGGCTGTATTATCTGTCCTGTGAGTCTGTATTTTGTTTTTTTTATGTTTCTGCTGCTGTGTGCATCTGAATTTCCCCATGGGATTGATAAAGTTTATCTAATCTAATCTAATCTAAAATGGCAATTTATGACCTTTGGGTATTCCCACCAAGAGCACTATTTTATTATGTAGCATTCACTGATAAAGCTGAGGGATCTAACTTTATGGCAGCCTCTGCACAATTGAGATTTCTTTCAAATGAAATGGACCTTGTCATTAAAATGAGAATACAGCCACATGTGTTTTACCAATGTCGAATTTACAAGTGTAGTTTATTATTTCTTAGGTGTAGCTTTACAGAGACAGAGCAGATTTTTGAGTATCTGCCAACACTGACTGACCCAAAGACATTTGAAAACAAATGCATTAAGTTAAAGTAAAATAACATTAAATTAGTAAATTCAAATCTAACTGGACAAAAAAACAAACTGGTTGTCCTGAGGTCACAGTGTCATAGATGTGCTGTTAAAAGTCAGAATTTTTAGCTTCATTGACCTATTGACATGTTTTATTGACCTATTGACACAGAAAAAACATAACGGGGATATAAGAATGGAAGGAATAACACAAACAGCCTTCTTCCCATGCCATTTTACCATGTGCTGTACTCAGATAACACAAGCTGTACTGTTTGCAAAATTTGGTTATTAATTCAATTAACATATAATTTGTTGAACTGTTAAGGCTCAGCTAAGTTTCCTACCATTTTCCATTAGACAGTGGTAAAGGTCCACTCCAGTTCAATAAATGTGAAGCTCCATAACCGTTGTCTTTTGTCATTTTATATAAGACTTTTATCAAGGCTCTTAACTGCACAAAACAGTTAATAAGACATGGATGTTGAATTGTGTGCCTCACAATCCCACAGAACTGGGTTGAAATCCTATGGAAATGTTATACAGATAGCAAACCAGCCAAAAGCGTTACCTGGTAGGTAACCTCCCAAATATCAGATTGTGATCAGAACTATCCATGTAATACTCCAGTCTACACCCTGTGAAGTTACCAAACTAAACACCATGGCACAACATCCGAAGTACAATCCCCACAAGGTGAAACAAAAGTGCGTACACCTGATGAGCCCAATTAGGGCGAAACACGTGTCGTGTGCTCTTTGTATTATTCGGCAGGTGCTAGTTTGGGAACCCCTCTTAATTCTTTGGATTTTTGCTTATCATTGGCTGATCTTTCAAAGTAGCAACTTCCTTTTAATATATGACATGCCTTATGGAAACAGTAGTATTTCAGCAGTGACATTAAGTTTATTGGATTAACAGAAAATATGCAATATGTATCATAACAAAATTAGACAGGTGCATAAATTTGGGCACCCCAACAGAGATATGACATCAATACTTAGTTGAGCCTCCTTTTGTAAATATAACAGCCTCTAGATGCTGTCCTCCTATAGCCTTTGATGAGTGTCTGGATTCTGGATGGAGGTATTGTTGACCATTCTTCCATATAAAATCTCTCCAGTTCAGTTAAATTTGATGGCTGCTGAGCATGGACAGCCTGCTTCAAATCATCCCATAGATTTTCGATGATATTCAAGTCAGGGGTCTGTGACGACCATTCCAGAACATTGTACTTCTCCCTCTGCGTGAATGCCTTTGTAGATTTTGAACTGTGTTTTGGGTCATTGTCTTGTTGGAATATCCAACTCCTGCATAACTTCAGCTTTTTGACTGATGCTTGAACATTATCCTGAAGAATTTGTTGATATTGGGTTGAATTCATCCGACCCTCGACTTTAACAAGGGCCCCAGTCCCTGAACTAGCCACACAGCCCCACAGCATGATGGAACCTCCACCAAATTTGACAGTAGGTAGCAGGTGTTTTTCTTGGAATTCCTCTTCCGCCATGCAAAGCGCTTTTTGTTATGACCAAATAACTCAATTTTTGTCTCATCAGTCGAAAGCACTTTGTTCCAAAATGAATCTAAATGAGCACTGGCATACAACAAGCGACTCTGTTTGTGGCGTGAGTGCAGAAAGGGCTTCTTTCTCATCACCCTGCCATACAGATGTTCTTTGTGCAAATTGCGCTGAATTGTAGAACGATGTACAGACACACCATCTGCAGCAAGATGTTCTTGCAGGTCTTTGGAGGTGATCTGTGGGTTGTCTGTAACCATTCTCACAATCCTGTGCATATGCTGCTCCTGTATTTTTCTTGGCCTGCCAGACCTGCTGGGTTTAACAGCAACTGTGTCTGTGGCCTTCCATTTCCTGATTCCATTCCTTATAGTTGAAACTGACAGGATAGATAGATAGATAGATAGATAGATAGATAGATAGATAGATAGATAGATAGATAGATAGATAGATAGATAGATAGATAGATAGATAGATAGATAGATAGATAGATAGATAGATAGATAGATAGATAGATAGATAGATAGATAGATACTTTATTAATCCCAAGGGGAAATTCAAATTTAAACCTCTGAGATAGCTCTTTGTAGCCTTCCCCTAAACCATGATACTGAACAGTCTTTGTTTTCCGATCTTTTGAGAGTTGCTTTGAGGCTCCCATGCTGTCACTCTGCAGAGGAGAGTTCAAGGGAAGCACAACTTGCAATTGACCACCTTTAATACCTTTTCTCATGATTGGACACACCTGCCCATGAAGTTCAAGGCTTAATGAGCTATTCCAACCAATTTGGTGTTGCAAGTAATCAGTATTGAGCAGTTACATGCATTTAAATCAGCAAAATTAGATAGATAGATAGATAGATAGATAGATAGATAGATAGATAGATAGATAGATAGATAGATAGATAGATAGATAGATAGATAGATAGATAGATAGATAGATAGATAGATAGATAGATACTTTATTAATCCCAAAGGGAAATTCACATTAAATTAAAGAATGATAAAAATGCAGTTATAACAGACAATAACTTTGTATAATGTTAACGTTTACCTGTTTACGAATCAGTATTGGCAGTCCAGTCCAATTTATCATCCAGCTGCACTCCCAGGTATTTATAGGTCTGCACCCTCTGCACACAGTCACCTCTGATGATCACGGGGTCCATGAGGGGTCCTTCTAAAATCCATCACCAGCTCCTTGGTTTTGCTGGTGTTCAGGTGTAGGTGGTTTGACTCGCACCATTTAACAAAGTCCTTGATTAGGTTCCTATACTCCTCCACCTGCCCACTCCTGATAAAGCCCACGATAGCAGTGTCGTCAGCGATCTTTTGCACGTGGCAGGACTCCGAGTTGTATTGGAAGTCCGATGTATATAGGCTGAACAGGACCGGAAAAAGTACAGTCCCCTGCGGCGCTCCTGTGCTGCTGACCAGAATGTCAGACCTGCAGTTCCTGAGATGCACATACTGAGGTCTGTCTGCGTCTCTCTCCACTCTAACTGTGCTAATCCCGGGTAGCTCCACGTTAGCATCTGGGATGTTAGTTGTTAGCCACCTTTCACAAAAACACAACAAACTGCATTCTCTGTAGGTCCTGATATTTTTCACCAGTGCAGCCAGTTCGTCGATCTTATTTGGTAGTGAGTTCACATTTCCCAGAATCACAGAAGGCACCGAAGGCTTGTATTGCCACTTTCTCGCTAGCTGCTAAGCCTTTAGCTTAGTGCCAGCTCTACTGCCATGATACGGCCTGCTTACCTCGTCAGCCTGCACAGCCAGTTTTATCACATTTGATTTAATTTCATACAACTAAATACTGCTTCACTAAAAATCATAGTTCAGAAAACACCCCAGTACTCAGATGTTCCCAGGAAATGAAAGACATACCACTGTTATCTTTTTTGTTGAAAGTAGAGTAAATTATTATGTAAGCTGAGAGGGGTTCCCAAACTTTTTCATAAGACTGTATATGTATTGTGAAAGATGCTCCAGACACAGATTTCCACAACACACACAGTACAATAACTAGCACCATAAATTTAGTCCTTATATTTTACCTTCTCTGTCTTTCCTTCACCACCTCCACTCCTCTCCTGCAAGCTCCGTCCTCTTCCACCTGACTCCGGCTCTGCTCCCTGATTGAATTGAGGCAGCCTATTTTATACCTGGATGTGCTCCAGGTGCTTCCTGGTAATCTCCCTGCAGCACTTCCTGGTGTGGTGGAAGTGCTGCATGGGCACCTGGAAGCACTCTGGGTGTACCTGCTTCCTTGTTTGGCAACACTTCCTTAGTCCTTCGTGCGCCCCCAGGTGGTGGCAACGGATCCCCACAGGGTTGAGCCTTCCAGTTCCGTGGCTCACACACAATCCAGGATGGTTGCCCTCTTGCGTCCTGGGGAAAGAATTGCCTTTCTCCTGGTCTCCTGCTTCTCCAGACCTCCTGGTGGGGCAAGGTCCCTGGCCATCCATCACAGTATATATGTATATATATTGTGAGGTTTATGAACTCTTTTGGGACATGGGACAACATGCTGAAGTGTGATTGCCGCGTCTGTGGAGGACCGCTTGTCCGTCGCTGAGACAACTATGGTGTTTACAGCTCCACAGCATAGCGCTGCAGAAACAACTATGAGCTGATCACAGTTGAGGTATATTGGTGATTGGTGATGCAAGGAACATTATAAAAGCAGGGAACAGTATAACTTGGCCACTAACCTGGCCCCGACCCTGCCAGATTGCTGTGTCTGTGTATAGTAGAGTGGTAAACCCCACTACAATAAATAACCATGCTGTTCCTGTTTCAAGTTAAATAAAAGCTGGTTTTGCTAAAGTACTAAAACTCAGCCACGTGTTTTCGGGTGCAAGACAGGGAGTCATATATATATAATATATATATATATATTTATTTATATATACTGTATATATATATATGTATTTATTTATATATACCATATTTACTCGTGTACCACGCGCCCTTGTGTAAGACACCCTAATTTTTACAAAGAAAATCACGAAAAAAATTTTCCCTGTGTACGACGCACGTTGTGATTGTATAGGAAGAGTTTAGGGCACGTTTTCCGCAAAATGCCCTTCTGTTTTTGTTGCATGACGAAAGAGCGAGCGAGAGAAAGAGAGAGAGAGAGAGAGCAAGCAAGCGAACGAGCGAGACAGCGAGCGAGAGAGAGAGAGAGAGAGAAAGCATGAGTGAATGAATGAGAGAGAGACCACGAGCAAACAAGCCAGAGAGAGAGAGAGAGAGAGAGAGCGCGAGCGAATGAGCGAGAGAGAGAGCGAGCACAAGACAGAGAGCGCGAGCGAACGAGCAAGAGAGAGAGAGCGAGCGAGAGAGCCCAAGCAGAAGAAGTAATCATTACAGAAAAAAATGTCCTCGTGTATGATGCGCACCTGATTTTCTAATGCTAATTTTCAGGAAAAAATGTGCGTGTGGTACACGGGTAAATACGGTATATATTTATTTATTTATTTATATATATATATATATATATATATATATATTGTGATGGACGACTGGCTACAGACTCCGGTCGCCACCCCCAGGCCGCCAGGAGGAGCCCTCCGGACAGCATAATCGTGCCCCGAGTTCCAGCAGGGCCTCATGGACTTTGTAGTTTATATACACAGCCCTGCTGGATACCTTGGGGACCACCAGGAGTCGCTGTAGGGGGGCTAGTGGGCTCTTATGTGCCCTTTAACCCGGGAGTGCGTCATCACCACGTGACAGGAAGGAACGACGTGCTCCCGGGATGAAGAAAACGACTGTTTACCCTGACACGGAGGGAATAAGGACTTGTGGGTTTGGCCAGGAACCACTTCCGGGTCAGGGGATATAAAAGGACTGTGGGAAAGCCCAGATACTGAGCTGAGCTGGGAGGTAGGGTGGCGAAGTGTCTGGGCGAGGGGGATTGGTATTGTTAGTAGTTTATTGTGATTTATGAGTGTGGAGTGGAGGGTGCTTTGTGCACGTGAAGACAAAATAAAGAAGTCTTGTAATTTTATCCAGTGTCTGGAGTGGTACCTGAGGGTGTTAGAGGTGGCTCCACGCCTCTACTGCTAGAATATATATATATTCTATATATATATACTGTATATAGGTTATCCACAGGTAATAGAATACATTTAAAAATATTCCCTATCTTTTGCCCCATGCCTTTCCTCTGTGTCCTTGTGTCTCCGAATCTCTCTTCAGTGTAGATTCTAAGCTTTTCTTGTCTTTTCTGGAGTTGTAGGTTGAGTAGGGTGAACTTAGGAGATTCAGTGAGTGTAAACCAGTGTCTAAGGATAAGAACTATAGTGTGCAGGGACTATTTATGCTAAAAGAGTAAAACAAACCTGTTAAGCCTTTTATGAGAGTGAATTACGTACTCAAGAATACCAGTGGAAATTAAGGGAAAGTGCATTTAGGGCTGTAGCCAGACAGCACTCCTTCATGCAAAAAAAATTTGGGAATCTCAAAGAAACTACTGAGATATGTAGATGAAGAAAAAACCTTGACAAACTTTACAAAGTATCTGCATGAGATATTAGGACAGCTTAGCTTTTAGCTAAACAAACAAGCTTGATGGACTGAATTGTCTCCACTCGTTTGTCAAATTTCTTATGTTCAGGTGAAATCCAGAAATCTGGAATTATGGGATAAATATTAACAGCTCTAAGGTTACCTCAGTCTCCATATTTCTCGTACCCAGAGATAGCTTGGTTTCCCCCAGTCCTGATTCTAGATACTACATCCAAAAAACTTCTAAGTGTGTTTGAGCAGGTACAGTGGGCACCACCATGCTATGCTCAAGCCATGACTCCTATAATTGTCCTTGTGAACTAGACGCACCCCCTAGAAGATTTGTAATGTGTTTAAATAAATAGTTATAGATTAAACAAATAGAATAACTAACAGATGCAGATTAAATGAACTGTGTTACAAACATTTCATACATTTTAATCAATTGTATTTAAGATTTTTCCATTAAATTAGCAATTAGTTTCTAATTTGCCTTTCACTACTTGGATACAAAAAAAAACCAAATTGTGAATTTAAAAATAAGTTGCCTGTTAAAGTCATAAGAAGGTGTCAGCCTTGTATTATACAATAAAAGCTCAAAATCAAATCTGCAGATTCACACAATCTAATTGCTGTTGACCCATGCTTAGTGGGGTTCTGTACTCACTGTAAATTAATTATGAAAGCTGACAGATCCAAATTTTACAAAGTCAAAGCAGCTAACAGAATTATGTGGACTACCGTGTCACAGGTTTGTCTCACTTGTCGTAACTTTCAGTTCATTATATTTGGCCCACTCCCCACAGTTCACAAGCATTTGAAGCTGGCTTGAGGCATTCTGAAGATACAAAAACAAATTACAGCTAAAAATAAATAAAATGGAAACATTATGAAGTGCTGCAGGCCATCAAAGTGAAATAAAGCTTTACCGGAGATGCTAGCTATTGCTGGATTTTGTCCACAGAAGCTAATTTTATTATTTGGTTAGTGAGCTTTCCGTTTTGTGTGCACAATAAAACAACACCAATACAAGCAAGTCCAGATGAACCCCTAATATCATGTGCTTGACTAGTTTGATTAGAGTAGAATTACAAATACATTTATAGGTTTTTAGGGCCATTGTTGTCACGTGTAAAGGTCACGGAGTAAAATTCTTACTTGCAGGTATTAATCAATGTACAAAACGTCACCACTTATTGGCACCATGATTAGGGAGTGTGACAACCTAACCTCAAAAATACTGCACAGCCCCAATTCCCAAATAGTTAGGACAGTATGGAAAAAGCGAATAAAAACAAAAAGGAATGACCCACTACTAAAAAACACTACAGCACATTATTTTATGTTTTACCTTGTGAATTTTTTTTTTTTAAATAATACTCTTGAGTCAAATCTGATGACAGCAACACACTCCAAAGAATCAGTCAAAGTTTTGGTACGCCACTCAGGCCGTTCCTTTTATTCGTCACTACACAAAGTAAATTGAACAAAAGAAAAAGAAATGGAAAACTTGCAAATACGCTGCTCCCCTGTTCCTCCTAAATGGAAGTCACTCTCATGATCCACTCTGCGGCTGGATCTGGCTCGATTTGGTGAGTTAATACATACCTATACCAAGTCCTCGGAGGAATCCTTTGACACCCATGCATGACAAGAAACAAGTTGGTTAAACTTGGCAAGTGGAATTTTCCCACCATGCATGTCTCCAGCTACACAATTGTATGTGGCTGTCAATGCCATATTTTGTGCTTCATTCACTCTCAATCAAAGACTTGTCAGGAATGCATGCAGGCAGTGAGCTGCTCTTATTGTTAATATTTTACAATAAAAACATACATTTGATTTGCATCTGTAACAGCCGGTGTAAATTTGTAGTACCTGTAAAGGTTAGCGTTTTTTTTTCACTTTTATTCTCTCAGTTACGATCCCAATACATACTACATGTTATTTACCTATTTACCTTGATTTATTTACTTACTTCCTACAGCGTAAAGTAACAAGTAGACTGCAGAGCTTCCTGTGTTTGATAGACATGGGCATGCTCAAAATATATATGTGTAATGCCACGAAAAGTGCATGCTGACACTTCAGTTCGCAAGCAATGGTACGAGAATGCAGTCAGACTTCTTTTTTGGGCAGATACGCTGCCCAGATCTAAACACTAGAATGGAGAGTCGCTCACGTACTGAAGAGTCTATAGTGGCAGGTGGAAGCTGCCGTCGTTGTACTTTGTATATAAGAGACAGATCGAATGTTATTTAATTATTTACCCTGATTTAATTACTTACCGTATATTCCTACAGCGTAAAGTCACAAGTAGATCACAGCTTCCCATGTACATATACAAAGTACAGTGATGGCAAAAGTGTGACATGCATTCTTTGTCCGATGTAGAACCCTCATCATCATCTGAGTTCACCTCTGTTATAGTGTATCTTTATGTGAAAACAGCAGTGTCAATCGGGGGGAGCATCAACATGACTGGAAGAATAAAACTGAATAAAAAAAAAAAACAAAACTAACCTTAACAAGTACCATAAATTTACACCGGCTGTTACAGACTCAAATCAAATGTATGTTTTAATTCTAAAGTAGAAAGATTACAGCAGCTCACTACTCAAAACGGAACCGTCTGGGGTCGAACTCATGACCTTTTGATTACCATTTAGCAGTTCTTACCTTCTGCACCACCAAAGCGGTCGTATCAAAGGCATGTCAAAGTCGCACCCTATTGCGGGTTCGCAGTTATATTCTTGAATAAAAGTGTACTTGTTTTGTTATACTTGTACCTTTTGTAACAGTGTTTATATGATATTTGGACTACAAGCTTCACATATTATACGCTTCATGTCTACATTTTGTCAATTATTACTAAAACATGAAAAACGTTTCTGTTTTAACGATGTGTTTACATAGATTATTGTAGACAACACACATGAAATGCATGTGTTCCAAATAACGTTATAATATTAACTCTAGTCTGTACAACTCTGAACAACTGACATGCAGGTAAACAGACTCAAGCTGAGAAAACTTTGTGATGTGATAGCAGGCTTCTTGCTGCTTACACATTTACAAGACAAATGACGCTGATGGAGAGATGCGAAGGGATTTAAAGTGGGATGGATTTTTTTTTTTTTGTAGGCTTTGGTAATCCATCCATCCAACCCTAACTACAGGGTCACGGGGGTCTGCTGGAGCCAATCCCAGCCAACATAGGGTACAAGGCAGGAAACAAACCCCGGGCAGGGCGCCAGCCCACCGCAGGGCACACACACCACGCAAACACGAGGGACAATTTAGGATCGCCAATACACCTAACCTGCATGTCTTTGAACTGTGGGAGGAAACCAGAGTACCCGGAGGAAACCCACGCAGACACGGGGAGAACATGCAAACTTCACGCAGAGAGGACCCGGGAAGTGAACCCGGGTCTCCTAAATGTGAGGCAGCAGCACAACCCACTGCGCCACCATGCCGCCCGGCTTTGGTAATTCTAGTGTTAAATTTCTTTGCACCTCTCCATTAGCGTCTTTTGTTTTGCAAATGTGCTGATCAGCACAAGCAGCAAACAGCCTGCTGTCCCATCCCAAGGACAGAGCTGAAGTCAGTCACAAACTTCTCCCAGCTCAAGGCTCTTTATCTGCGTTTGAGGTGCCTGGAGTTGTATAGGGTAAATGATATATTGTTATTTTGAATACATACATTTCATATGTGTTATATGTCTACAACATTCTGTGTAAATGTAGGATGACACAAAATCATATATTTCTCATTTCGGCACTGGTCTTGCTACTGTGTGGATCTAATCCAGAGCCTAATTCCACGTCATTCTAAGATTAAGTCTATACCTTTCAAACTGACACACTAACATGAAGATTTTTCATTGATTTTCTTGCTTTTTTTTGTTCCAGTTAAACAAGGTTTTGCCTGGTTTGCACCCCCAGAATTTGGCTTTGCTCTGCCTCTTCATTTACCGTGATACAATGGGTTTCATTTTTCTCTAACCATTTTGTTTTCCTTACCTTCCTGTGCACGATATTACAAAACTATAATTAATTAAACAAAGTTTTGGACATTGTTTTGTTAATTTTCCTTTTTTGTTTTTTTAATTAAATACTGGTGTTTTTCTTCATTAAAATGATTACTGTTCTTTGTAATTTATTATTTTTCATAATAAAGATAATTCATTACTTACTAATTTGTTTGTATTTTGGAGAAAGAAGACCCCGTGACCCTGTGTTCGAATTCAGCGGGTTGGAAAATGGATGGATGGAATTAATATTATTAAGTGGGAGTTGTTTGTGGTTTTGGTGGTCTGGCCTGTAAGAGGTTAAATTCTGACCCTTGTCTTCTACCTACTCATTCTTTGTGCCTTTTTATTTTGTTACATGAAACACTCTTCTTCATTTCCCTTCTCGTTGGGTTTGGGATCTGCTTTACATGGCCCCTATGTATGCTACAACAGCTCATGTTGCACTGTTCAGAATATTTTCATTTCATTTGGTTTTCTGATGTTTGCCCTTCTGACCTTGTAAGAAGGAAGACTCTCAGTCTTTTGTACTCCTTTGTCAGGCATTTCCATCATTCTCCACACTGCTATATATTGTGAGCCATGCAGCCCATTCTTTTAACTGCTAATAGTTGACATCATAAGTGATGAATGTAGTCTAATGTACAGACTGGCTTCGAGTAAGCACAGTTTGCTGAACACTGTTAAAGAGTCTAACAAAGGCCAATTGTTCTTTCTCAGAATCAGCTACTTGCAAATTGTTAAAGTTTGCATGCAGTCAGATTAGTTCGCTTTTTTCCTCAGTCTTTTTCATACAGTGGAACCTCAGTTCACGAACGCCTCGGTACACGTACAACTCGGTTTACAACCAAAAAGTTCGCCAAACTTTTGCCTCGGTTCACGACCATACACTCGGTATACGAACAAGCCAGTTTCCCTTTCGGTTTGTGCGCGCTGATGATTTCCGCACGTGTTGCATTGTTCTCGGTCAGACGTGAACTGCTGCAATGTAAGAGTGAGAGAGAGAGCAGGAAGGCTCGTGTGCTGATGAGAGAGAGAGAAAGAGAGCAGGCAGGCTCGTGTGCTGATGAGAGACAGAGAGAGAGAGAGAGAGCAGGCAGGCTCATGTGCTGATGAGAGAGAGAGAGAGAGAGAGCAGGCAGGCTTGTGTGCTGATGAGAGAGAGAGAGAGAGAGCAGGCAGGCTCGTGTGCTGATGAAAGAGAGAGAGAGAGAGAGAGCAGGCAGGCTCGTGTGCTGATGAGAGAGAGAGAGAGAGAGAGCAGGCAGGCTCGTGTGCTGACGAGAGAGAAAGAGAGAGAGAGAGAGAGATAGCAGGCAGGCTCGCATGCTGGAGAGAGAGAAAGAGCAGGCAGGCTCAGAGAGAGAGAGAGTGCATGCAGCTGAGAGCGAACCTGTACGTACAGCTGAGCAGGGAGCCTGGGTGTTTGTCAGTGTTATTCAATGTTTTTACATTAGTTTACTATTACGCTGTGCATTCTATGGTGTAATTAACTATATTTGTGCTTAAAAATATTTTAAAAAATATATTTACATACAGTTCGTACAGTCTGGAACGGATTAATTGTATTTACATACAATATATGGGAAAAATTGCTTCGGTTCACGACCAATTCGGTTTACGACCAGAGGTTTGGAACGAATTATGGTCGTGAACCGAGGTTCCACTGTACACTCAAAGTACCTCAGAAATATGATGGTAAATTGTCAGGATGAGGATGTATAGGAGCAAAAGTAAAGTAAAGTATCCTGCAAAACTTAAGTTGCCAGTTTACAATGTCACAACTAAATGCAATTTTAAGGATGTTTCTGGCATTGTGTATATATTATATTATATACTGTGCATATATATTATATATGTATATATACATATTATATATATATTATATTATATATCTATATATATATATATATATATATATATATATATATATATATATATATATATATATATATATACCCCGTGATTATCAGAGGTGACTGTGTGCAGAGGGTGCAGACCTATAAATACCTGGGAGTGCAGCTGGATGATAAATTGGACTGGACTGCCAATACTGATTCTCTGTGCAAGAAAGGACAGAGACGACTATACTTCCTTAGAAGGCTGCAATAAGATGCTGCAGATATTCTATCAGACGGTTGTGGTGAGCGCCCTCTTCTACGCGGTGGTGTGCTCGGGAGGCAACATAAAGAAGAAGGACGCCTCACGCCTGGATAAACTGGTGAGGAAGGCAGGCTCTATTGTAGGCACGGAGCTGGACAGTTTGACATCTGTGGCAGAGCGGCGGGCGCTGAGCAGGCTCCTGTCAATCCTGGAGAATCCACTGCATCCACTGAACAGGATCATCTCCAGCCAGAGGAGCAGCTTCAACAACAGACTGCTGTCACCATTCTGTTCCACTGACAGACCGAGGAGATTGATCCTCCTCCACACTATGCGACTCTTCAATCCCACTCGGTGGGGGGGGGGGGGGGGGGGGGTTGGAGGATTGTTGGGGGGGGGTTTAAACGTTAACATTATACAAAGTTACTGTCTGTTGTACCTGCATTGTTATCACTCTTTAATTTAATATTGTTTTTTTATCAATAATACTGCTGCTGGAGTATGTGAATTTCCCCTTGGGATTAATAAAGTATCTATCTATCTGTCTATCTATCTGAACAAAGTCCATAAATTGTTTAGTTAAGCACACCAAACTTCACATTACCCACAAGTGTAAAACTCTCCATGAGGATCTGGGTTGATTACATTCAACATGCCTTCATTGCTTATATATGTTTGTATTATGTTTTCTAAGGTTTTCTAAGGTTAACAGTTTGAGATACAAAAATTTCCCAAATTCACTAGATACAACATATGCCACCATTTTTTAAGTTACTCTTCAACCACAAAAATGAGTGGTGCATGTGGATTGCGATAAAAAAACATTTTTTATTTTCCTCTATCGTTTCTAATTTTCTCAGTCACAATTTTATGATTTGAGTACATTTTGAAAAAATAAATACGGTTGCAGCTGACCAACCCATTTTTATTTAGACATAAGAAAATTGTAACATTGGTGATCCTTCCAGATCCTCAGTTTGATATGATGGACATTTTTCATTAATTTTTTTGTGAGTTTTTTGCACATTGCTTGGATAAATTATACATCTTTTTAAATTTTTGTACCTCATGAAATCCATTATTGACAATATTTTTTGATAGAAGCTTTCTGAGCAAAGTTATCATTTTTTCACCTTTATTTTGTTTGTTTATGGGCACCGCCATTTTCTGCGCTTTAGTGTTTCAGATTCCATGTAAATTTTACCCAGAAGGTATCAGGGCACATGCAGTGTGCTTGATGTCATATTGGACAATATATGTGAAAAGTGAAGATGAACTCGTTAGGCTGAAAGGCCTATTGTCGTCATACTCTGTCTCATATTTTACATCTTAATATTCAGATAATTATAAATTATTATGCTCTTTTTATGAATAAATATTTCAAGAGAGAATATAAGGTGTCACACACGTGCGCATGGGAGGCAACTGAAGGGCTCACAAAGGGATAATTCGAGGATGTAATTTCCAGTTCCTGCCATCTTGGCCTATCATGATTGTTCTACTGTTGGACTGAAGTTTGTTGAGATCTGTTCTATGGAACCATCCATCCATCCATCCATTTTCCAACCCGCTGAATCCGAACACAGGGTCACGGGGTCTGCTGGAGCCAATCCCAGCCAACACAGGGCACAAGGCAGGAACCAATCCCGGGCAGGGTGCCAACCCACTGCAGGACACACACAAACACACCCACCCACACACCAAGCACACACTAGGGCCAATTTAGAATCACTAGTCCACCTAACCTGCATGTCTTTGGACTGTGGGAGGAAACCAGAGTGCCCGGAGGAAACCCACGCAGACATGGGTAGAACATGCAAACTCCACACAGGGAGGACCTGGGAAGCGAACCCAGGTCCCCAGGTCTCCCAACTGCGAGGCAGCAGCGCTACCCACTGCGCCACCGTGCCGCCCTCTGTGGAACCAACTTTTCTATTTTGGCAGCCTAATTCAAGTATACTGGCAGCTGCCCCTAAACCTCTTCCTGTGTCTGTCCAATCTTTTCACAAAGGATAAAAATAAAGTAACTCTTACTAATGTAAAATGAATTGTATTATCTGCATTCATTCATTTTTGTTAAAATATTCTTCAATACTTAAAGTTCTAAAAAGGATGCTTCAAAATATACTGGTTTACTTTCCTGTCCATTCCATTCCAAAGATTAAAAGTTTTTATTGGATGTTAAAATACTGACTGAATCATGTGATGGCACAGATAATCTTCTGTATTAGTTATAAAAAAATAAAAATACAGTAATATGTTTGATAACACTCAGGATATAATCCTAGAATGTGGAGCATTAACTGAAACAGCGCTAAATGAGGACATAATATTAAACTTTATTATAAAATTACATCAGAACAATAATGAATTGTGATCATGTGATTTTTTTTTTTACAAAAGTCGTTGCCTGTAATTATATTTTTGACAAGGGAATGAATGGGTTTTTGGCAAACCTCTGCTTCTTGATGATTTACATTTAGCATTTATACGTACCTTCATACCTAGATTGTATTACCACATATCTATAATTTAGCTGGGTTACGTTTACACCTAGCATTAAGATGCGTCTCCAGTGTCCACATTTTGTCTAAATGGAAATCAGATGGGAATAAAATTTTTTATTTAAAAGTTTAGACAAACTTTAGCATTCTTTATTAGTTTGTTCAAAGAATGGCACAATTCATATAAAATTGCATGTATGTCATGCATCTTTCTTGATTAAAATTTATATTATTCGGAGTAATATTACATTGGCCAACATTCTATGAAGAAAACCCAATTGTGATATCTTACAGTACCCTCCTTGTCTCATCTTTCTTAACTCAATGAGAAAATGTCATACACTCAGAATTGGAAAAGAATATAATTTCTCTGCAAAGAATGATTCAAAGGATTTTAAAAATTTGGCCAGGATTCATTCATATTTTAAAATAACAAACAATACATGTGTGCAGGCTGCTTGGTTACAATTTGGGGGTTTTGTGGTTGCACGCTTTTATCAATGTATACAAACATTAAAAACAAGGATACGAGTTTAACAAAAAACTACAATTAAACACAAAATTAAAATAAACTAGGGAATAAACCCTGGCGAATGCATAACAGTTTCAAAAAGAGCTGCATTTTTCCAATATTTATTATATTATTAATAAATGACGTCTGTGTCCCCAATTTTCATTTTTTTATTAAAAATTACCTTATGAATGTATTTAGGTTATTAAAAAGGTACAGTGAATTTATACAAAATGTCAGGGAAAGATGCAAATGCATGACAATTTAAATGTAAACTAATACGGTGACATTTATTTCTATATACCATCTACCTACAAATTGAAGCAGCACTGAGGCATCTCACTCATTATCTGTGCCTCCATTTTCCTCACTGTATTCAATGTAATATTTATTACCTGTTGGAGGTCATCTAGATACCATTAATTTGTAAAATGGACCACCTGAGGCAGTTGATTTCTTCTACCTAATAAGGAGGATGTTTGACTGAGGTTTGTTATTTGTGGTATTACTGAGTATGAACAAGTTTTAGTCTGTGAAATGAAATATTTGAATCCATTGGGTTATGATGTGCTCTTTATTATGTGATCTGTTGTAAAGCAAACCTGCGATTGTTGACAACCGCTATTTTATTACTGGAATAATTCCCCAAATAATTTACACTTTAATGACTTTTATTATATTTTACTGTAGGCTTAATTAAGTAAAAATTGTTCATCGGCACTATGGTGCAGTGGTAGTGCTATTTCCTTGCAGTAAGGAGGCCTGGGTTCACTTCCCGGGTCCTCACTGCGTGGAGTTTGCATGTTCTCCCCGTGTCTGCGTGGGTTTCCACCAGGTGCTCTGGTTTCCGCCCACGGTCCAAAGACATGCAGGTTAGGCGCATTGGCGATCCTAAATTGTCCCTGGTGTGTGTGTGTGCCCTGCGGTGGGCTGGTGCCCTGCCTGGGATTTGTTCCTGCCTTGCGCCCTGTGTTGGCTGGGATTGGCTCCAGCAGACCCCCAAGATGCTGTGTTAAGATATAGCGAGTTGGATAATGACTGACTGACTGTTTCAGTGAAACCACATCCATTCACATGAAAATATATTTGAAACTCAAAATTTTGAAAGTAATGCAGAAGTTGAATAAATTATTATCTATAACTTCCATCAGGGGAATTCATTGTGGTGTTCAGGGGTTAAAGCTACAGGTTTATTAACCCTACAATTTAGTTTTTCTCTTTCCCATTGCTGGCCTTGGATTAATACAGTCATATATTTTAAGCTTTAGGGAGGGTCATTTAAAAAGTTTGTATATGAAGTGCCCCCTATAATGTTTAGGACAAAAGCACATTTTTCCTTGATTTGCCCCTCTGCTCCACAGTTTAAAATTACAAATCAAACAGTTCAGATCTGTGCACATTGCAGACTTTTCTTTAAGGGGAATTGCTTGCATGTAGAAATGATAACACTATTTCTACCCCGGTCTCCCCATTTCAGGACACCATAATGTTTGTGACACAGCAATGGCAGGTCTATTAAAGCTGTCATATTTCGGACTTTGTCGCATATCCTTTGCATGCAATGACTGCTTGAAGTCTGTGATTCATAGACATCACCATGTGCTGAGGGTCTCTTCTGGTGAAGCAGAGAGATGTCTTTGTCCTTGACATTACGTAGGGCACTGTATATTATACACGTGTGTGTATTTCCTTTAATTATCCAACATTAAGATTATGTAAATCAGTGATTGTTTTTCAACCATTAATATATATTTTTTAAATAATCTTGTAAACGTTTACTCCGGAGTCATTACCCCTTAAAGCACTTTCTTCGTTATGAGTGTAGACACTTTATTTATTACTGTTACTATTCTCTAAGCATGAAAAAAAGAGGGGGCATAAAAAGTACTACTAAAGTAGGTCACTTGGTTTTTAACAGTGACTGGGTGACTAAAAAAATATGGACATGTGGTCTATAATCCCCGCCAGGTCCACATGCCGACATCATGATGTCTCTAGAAGCACAAAATAACAAGGGAGGAGGCCCGCAAATCAAATCTCTCCCCAAGAAGAGCCTGGCATTTGGAAAATGCAAGTGAATTAGACCTGGCTGATAATCAGAAGGAAGGTCAGGCTTTAAAATTCAAAAACAATAGCAAAAACTCCCAACAAACCATAAAGTATATCTTACTAGTGGAAGAACCATGAAAACTAGAAAAGACAAGTCTAAACTATCAATAGAGTAAAGCAAAAAGGTGGTCTGTGTGGTAGCCCACTAGGACTTTCTTCAACTCTCAAGTTCTAGAAGTAGGAGCAAATCCTCACACTCACATGTTGTAAAGAGAAAACAAACACCACCTACTATAAAAACAGGACAGAAATGGATAGAAAAATGTAAATTGGATAAATGTTTATGCAAAAACCAAGCAGAAGTGGCAAACAGAACAACAGTAAACCTTAGATAGATAGATAGATAGATAGATAGATAGATAGATAGATAGATAGATAGATAGATAGATAGATAGATAGATAGATAGATAGATAGATAGATAGATAGATAGATAGATAGATAGATAGATAGATCTCCATGAGGAAATTTGGCTTTTCACACAAACTCTTTAAATAAATAAATACACAAATAGATAAATAAATACACACACATACACACTTTGGTCTGAACATGCACCAGAATGACTGAAAAGGAAGGAAAATTTAAAAAGAAAGAAAACTTCTGACTTGGCTGTCACAATGAGGCATTACATAGGAGTATTCCTGTTGGTATAATGGAGCCCCAGCAACATTTTTTGACACACTTTTATTGAAATAATACAACAAAAAACTGTTTCAAAGACAGCATCTTCCCTTTTATACAATGTTGAAATAAAAATGACATGTCAGCACAAGCACACCAAACACAAGAGTACATATACTGTATGTGCACATGACCTTCATGCACACAAGCTCCACAATGGACATAATGCTTGATTTATATTAATAAAAGAATATAGGAGGCAACAGGAAAGCATCATCTACATAAAATGATTAGGAAAACACAGCTAAAATATAAGGACCAGGCAAGTGTCACCAACTGTAAAACCTCACAGAAAAAACTTGCTACCTTCACTTGACCCTTGGTGTTCATCACCAGCACCTGCCTATATAAACTAGCTACTACTGAGCACAGTAATATAGTGCTGGGCACAACAAGGAAACAAAGCACAAAATATTCAGACTCAAAAGTTTAAAATATTTATTAAATATACAAGATGGACAGTAAAAAAATGGCAAAGAGTTAAATAGTAAAAATAATAAACCTCAATCCTGACAAATGACTGTATAAATTGATCAGAAAAGCTGCCAATCTTATTATATCCCCAAGTCCTATTTCCACAGTAATGGCCTCCATGACTTTACATACTCATACATGCGCTTACATGCACAGCATTGGGCAGTTTACTGATGTCATGACAGCCTTCTTACAACCTAAAGAAAGAAATAAACAGCAGAAATAATGAAAACTAATATGAAAGCATTCCCAAATGGTCGCCAGTCCTGAAAAACAAGCGGCCAGGGATCTGCACTGGCAATTGGAAGGTTGCCGGTTTGAATCCCATAAATGCCAATAGGGACTCTGCTCTGTTGGGCCCTTGAGCAAGGCCCTTAACCTTAAATTGCTGAGCGCTTTGAGTAGTGAGAAAAGCTCTATATAAATGCAAAGAATTATTAATTATTATTATTAACATAAATCTTATGCGACAAAAAGCTTCTTTTTCAATGTAAGATTTGTAGTTTATTGAAATAAATGAGTATAACATTTTGTTTACATTCTGGAATTTCCAGCAGTTTAAAAATAAAAAGCAAACACATCCTCAGCACTATAATCCAATCATTTAAGGGTCAGGTATATACTGACAACACACAGGAGCAGACCTCTCAGTTCTTATCTCCTTCTGTTAGTTTGCTTTTTTTGCTTTTTAGGTTCTTTAAATGGTTTCTTTATTTTGCTTTTTATTATGTTAGTCGGGCGGCACGGTGGCGCAGTGGGTAGCGCTGCTGCCTCACAGTTGGGAGACCTGGGGACCTGGGTTCGCTTCCCAGGTCCTCCCTGCGTGGAGTTTGCATGTTCTCCCCGTGTCTGCGTGGGTTTCCTCCGGGCGCTCCGGTTTCCTCCCACAGTCCAAAGTCATGCAGGTTAGGTGGATTGGCAATTCTAAATTGGCCCTAGTGTGTGCTTGGTGTGTGGGTGTGTTTGTGTGTGTCCTGCGGTGGGTTGGCACCCCGCCCGGGATTGGTTCCTGCCTTGTGCCCTGTGTTGGCTGGGATTGGCTCCAGCAGACTCCCGTGACCCTGTGTTCGGATTCAGCGGGTTGGAAAATGGATGGATGGATTATGTTAGTCAGTTAGTATTCATTTTTGGAAAATATGTAATAATATTTGTAAAAGTTTTCTTATTTGGACTGTTATCACCTTTGGAATCTATTGAGATGCATACGCACTACCTTTACAGGAAATCACAGCGCTGCTATCACTGAGACCAATCATTGTCTGGTGTTGCTCTAAAACAGACATATTTTTTTTAAAAAAATGGGAAATTTCCTCCGGTAGACCTTTTTTTACATTTTCACACAGAGATCATTATTATGGGATGGACTGGCATCCTTTCCAGGGTTTGTTCCTACCTTGTGCCCTGTGCTAGCTGGGATAGGCTCCAGCATCTCCCACAAACCAGTTCAGGACCAAACGGGTTTGAAATTGACTGACTGACTGAACTGGGTGTGAAATACACTTGTGACCAGACGTATAGCAGTCCTCAGAGTCATCATTGTGAGAGGTTCTGTAATGTTTTAATCAGACTGCAGGGCCTTCTTTGAGGAGACTGTCAAGTGCTCTGACTGTACACCAAGAATGTGGATTTAAGCTCATCAAGCCCATGCCAGCCACAAAAAATGCCATATTAGTAAAGTGGATGTTGAAAAAGATTTTAAAAAAATCACAAGTGCTTTATGGAGAAAATTCACAATAAATTTGTTTTCTATAATTTTGAGAGCTGTCAAGAAATAGCAATTCACATCCCTAATTATATTTAAAGCTGAATTGTGGTCTTGGGTAATGGGGCACTCTTTTGTCTAGTTCTGTGCCAAACATTGTACACCCAAGTTCAAAGAAAAACACCTCCAATAGATCATAACTCAAAGGGTTATGATGGATTTCTTTCTATTATAATAAAAAAATCCTGGGACACAACGAGAACTTTTTAACCTGGGATGAGATGTGACTTTTTCAGAGAGATACTTTCACGTCCCGCGAGATGGAGACTTTGTGCCAAGAGATTTAACCACATCCAGGGCCGGAAATTAAAGACAAAGAGTAGATGACAAAGTAGAACGTCATAAAGAATTCAAAAACGTTGGCGCAATACACATGCAGACCAGGTTAGAGATAATGAAAGTACTAAAATCGAAAGTCTCAAAAAATTATAGTAAAGATTGATAGATTTAAAAGAAAAACCTGAGACGAGAGATAATTTAAAGACCCGCAAGAGATAATTTCAAGTTCCGCGAGACAAAACTTTATGCAAAGAGATTTGGAAAAGTCCTGCCCACATCTAAAACATTTACAACCACGCACATGGTTCGATCATTTCTCATTCGTGTGATTGCTATTGTCAGACAGAGTTCATATAGAGAGAAAGAAACGATATTCACTCACAGGCAGTTATACGTTGCGTTGTCACGATGTAATTCCAAACACGGCATCAAAATACAATGCAATATTGATGAAAAGGTAATTCCAAATATTGTTTTTACTGAAGTGTTACAGTAAAAATGTAAGTTTAAAAAGAATTTGAGTGTGAATTTCAAAGCGAAAAAGAACGAAAACGTATAATGCAACCAATACCTCTAATGCAACATGAAACATAAATGCAGAGCAGGTTAGAGATTATGAAAGTACTAAAATTCAAAAGTCTCGAAAAATTGATAGTAAAGATAGCAATAGCACTAACAAACGAAAATTATTACTCAGTTAAATTATGGAACAGCGAAAAGAGATTGAATATATGGACACATAGGTGATATGACAGAAGTACGTAGCAATTGTTCGGCTTTAAACTTTAAGTCGGATACTTGTAGATTGTCTAATTTGTGTTGCCATTAGAGAAAAGTACTGTTTCTTCCCACTGAAGGGGCCTATCTGCGAGAATTCAAAGTTTTGTTGTTTGGTGAAAGTGATTTTCTCATACGCGAGCGGCAGAGACACGAAGTTGCTGGGCTGGTGCTTAGTGTAGGCAGGGTGGTTGGCGAGCAAAGCGAGCAGGGGGCAGAGCCCCCTAGTTTTCTAAAAAAAATATATATATAAATAACTCATCAAAATGGAATAAATCCAGCCATGATGTGAAAGATATCAAACTATTGTGTTTAGCAGATGATGATTTTCTGCACATGTAACTTTCAGCTACGGTATGCCCACAATGATTTGCTTCAAGTCCAGAATGGACTCTTTCCCACATTTTTAACACTCTTTAGAATCAAAATTATGTAGGTGGTTTCCATTGAGGCCAGGTTACTACATGTTTAATCCAATGGTGCCTAAAGAATGAGGTAAGTTCTTTTTTTCTTCTACTGTAAGTTCTGTTCTTTGACTGTGTGATCCTAGTCAGTCAGGCTTCAAATGGGGCCTTTGTACAATGATTGCTCTACCGCCTGGACTTGACATGTCACAGATGGCTAGGGCTACCCACATGTCATCTGTCCTCATCCTTCGCCTTTGACACAAGTCATTTTCATTTTTTTATTTGACTGTTCAGTTTGACTTTGCAAGCAATTCAAATCCAATATGACTGTACTAATACCTACATTTCCCTCCATAATGTTTGGAACAAAGACACAATTTTTCCGTGATGTTCTTCTCTGATCCACAATTTCAATTTACAAATCAGACAATTCAGACCTGATTAAAGTTCACATTACAGACTTTCATTTAAGGGGATTTTCATACATTTTGGTCACACCATGTAGAAATGATAACAGTTTTTCTACATTTCAGTGCTCCATCATGTTTGTGACACAGCAATGGCAGGTCTATTAAAGCTGTCATATTCAGTACTTTGTCACATGTCCCTTGCATGCAATGACTGCTTGAAGTCTAAGATTCATAGACATCACCGGGTGCTGAGGATCTTCTCTGGTGATGCTCTGCCAAGCCTCTAATGCAGCCATCTTCGGCTCCTACTTGTTTTGGGGGCTTGTACCCTTAAGCTTTCTCTTCAGCATATGAAAGGCCAGCTCAATTGGATTTAAATCGGGTGACTGCCTTGGCCATTCAAGAATTTTCCATTGTTTAGCTTTGATAAACTCCTGTGTTGCTTTAGCAATATGTTTGGATCATTATCTTATTGTAGGATGAAGTGCTGTCCAGTGAGTTTGGAGGCATTTACAGGAACTTAAGCAGATCAGATTTTTCTGTACACCTGAGAATTCATTGTACCACTGCCGTCAGCAGTTCCATCATCAGTGTGCCAGGACCTGTGTCAGCCATACATGCCCAAGTCATAACACCCCAGCACCATGTTTAACAGATGAGGTTGTCTGCTTTGGATCCTGGGCAGATCCTTTTCATCTCCACACTTTGCTCTTGTCATCACTCTGATGAGGTTCTTTTTTATCTCATCTGTCAACAAGACCTTTCCCAGAATTCTGCAGGCTCTTTTAAGTCCTTTTTCTCCAACTGTAATCTGACCATTCTGTTTGTTTTGTTTTTTTGGCTAACTAGTGGTGTTCATCTTGCAGTTGTGTCCTCTGTATTTCTGTTCATGAAGTCTTCTGCTGATAGTCGTCTCTGACACACACACTTTTGCTCCCTGGAGACTGTTTCTGATCTGTCAGACAGGCGTTTGGGGCTTTTTCTTTACCAGAGTGAGGATTCTTCTGTCATCAGCAGTGGGGTCTTCCTTGGCCTACCAGTCAGTTTTTGATTACTGAGCTCACCAGTGTGTTTTTTCTTATTCATGATATTCCAGACAGTTAATTTAGGTCATCCTAAGGCTTTATTGAAGTCTTTGTGGTATTCTGGTTTTTCAGTCTCATGATGTTTTTTTTCACATTCATTGGCACAGCTCTTGTCCTCATGTTGAACAATGGCAACTACAGACTCCAAAGGGTAGAAACACACTGAGGTATCTTATGAAGCCATGAAACACATCTGAGGAATCACAAACACCTGTGATGCCAATTGTCCCAAACATGATGTCCTGAGATGAAGAATTGCCTTAGGAATTAAAACATTTCATTTTTTTTCTCTCAACACTTACTAACCCAGAATAACTAAGACAAAACAGGATTTTAGAAAGTTTTGTAAATTTAAGAAAAATAAAAAACTGAACTTCAGACCCTTTACTCTGTATTTCATTGAAGCACCTTTGATAGTGATTCCAGCCTGGAATCTTCCTGGGTTTGGCTCGGTAAGCTTCACATGTCTGGGTTTGGGGATTTTCTCTCATTCTTTGCAGATACTTTCAAGTTGTGTCATGTCTATATATGAATATAAACAGCTATATTCAGTTCTATTGAGACATCGTTGATCAGGTTCAATTCTCTGCTTTGGCTGGGCAATTTAAGAAAATTCTCAGAATTGACCCTAAGCCATTCCTGTGTTTTCTTTGCTTTGTGTTTAGGGCCATTGTTCTTTGAAGGTCAACCTTTGGCCCAGTATGAGGTCAAGAACGCTCTGGAGAAGGTTTTCATTAAGGATATTTCTGTACTTTGCTCCATTCTGCTTTACCTCAACTCGTCACCCAGCCCTCAACCCCAGAGCATGATGCTGCCACTACCATACTTCACCATTGGAATGGTATTGCATAGGTGGTGAGCGCGGCCTGATTTTCACTAGATGTGGCACTTAGAGTTGTGACCATACAGTTCAATCTTGGTTTCATCAGACCAGATAATCTTGTTTCTCATAGTTTGTGCATTCTTTTGGTGCCTTTTGGCAAATTCCAAGGGGCCTTTGATGTGTCATGTAGCCATTCTGCCTGAAAATCCAGATTAGTGGAGTGTTGCACTGGTGATTGTCCTTCTGGAAGTTTCTTTCATCTCCACAAAGGTTCTCTTGTGTTCTGCAGGAGTGACTTTCAGGTTTTAGGTCACCTCTCTCACCATGGTCCTCCTCCCCTGATTGTTTATTTTGGGCTTGGTGGCCAGCACTAGGAAAAGTTGTGGTGGTTCCAGACATCTTCAATTTAAGAATTATGGGGGCCTCTGTGCTCTTGAGAACTTTCGATCTGTGACTCAACACAGTCCTGTCTCTAAGCTCTTCAGACAATTTCTTTCAACATCATGTCTTCGTTTTTGCTGTGATCCACTTTGGGAACTGTGGGACCTTCTAAAAAGAATTGTGTGCCTGTACCAATGATTTACAAAGAATTGAATGGACAACAGGTGGACTCCAGACAGGTGTAGAAACATCTCAACAGTGATCAATAGAATTGGATACACCTGAGTTAGATTTAAAGGGTTATATCAGAAAGTCTGAATACTTGTGTCAATGTAATATTTCAGTTTTTTATTTTATAATTAACTTGCAAAATTCTGTAGAATCACCATTTTCACTTTGTCATTCTGAGATGTTGAGTGTTTAATGATGTGAGACAAAATGAATTTAAACATTTTAGCACAAGGCTGCAACATAACAAACTATGAAAAATTTGAAGGGGTCTGAGCACTTTCTGAAGGCATAGCTGACCATATAGCCAACCAGGGTCCTCCAGATTGATAGTTCTGATGAGTGATCACAATCAATGGTAGATACAGTTAGGTCCATAAATATTTGGACAGAGACAACTTTTTTCTAATTTTGGTTCTATACATTACCACAATGAATTTTAAATGAAACAACTCAGATGCAGTTGAAGTGCAGACTTTCAGCTTTAGTTCAGTGGGGTGAACAAAACAATTGCATAAAAATGTGAGGCAACTAAAGCATTTTTTAACACAATCCCTTCATTGCAGGGACTCATAAGCAATTGGACAATTGATTCAAAGACTATTTCACGGGCAAGTGTGGGCAAGTCCGTCGTTATGTCATTATCAATTAAGCAGATAAAAGGCCTGGAGTTGATTTGAAGTGGGGTGCTTGCAAGTGGAAGATTTTGCTGTGAACAGACAACATGCGGTCAAAGGAGCTCTCCATGCAGGTGAAAGAAGCTATCCTTAAGCTGCGAAAACAGAAAAAACCCAGGAAAGGGGCAATAAAAGTTAAGATAAGATAAGTTAAGATAAGATAAGACTTTATTAATCTCCGAAGGGAGATTTAGGTGTTCCGACAACTCACAGCCAAAGTAAAACAAGTATATATAGATTAAATAAATAAAACATCTAATAAAATATATAAGATGAAACAGATAAGATAAATAAAAAACATAAAATACCAAAAATCGTGGTGTATTACCAATCCACAGTAATAAACACAGTGCAGTATCACAGAATATATGTGCAAAAAAATGTGATACATAGGATGACCAGTAACCACAGATAAAGTATTTAGTGATGATAGATAGATAGATAGATAGATAGATAGATAGATAGATAGATAGATAGATAGATAGATAGATAGATAGATAGATAGATAGATAGATAGATAGATAGATAGATAGCCTGGCGAGTACTCGGATGAGAGACCATCTAGGAAAAGCTTGGGCTGCGGCAAGAAGAGGTGTTGGTGAGACCAGCAGAGGGCGCTTATCCTGTGGTCTGTAAGTGGATCCTAGTGCCCCAGTGCAGTGACAGAGACACCATGCTGTAAAAATGGCTCAGTCCTTCAGATGAGATGTAAAACCGAGGTCCTGACTCTCTGTGGCCATTACAGATCCCTGAGCATCTTTTGTAAAGAGTATGGTTTATCCCAATGCCCTGGCTAAATTGCCCTCCATGTCCTCATCCTTCTGGCCTCCTAATCATCCCCTTTCTCTAACTGGCTATCTATGTCTTACCACTTCATCTCCTAATAGCTGAAGTGTGATGAGCATACTGGTATAATAATGGCTGCCATTGCATCATCCAGGTGGATGCTACACATTGGTGGTGGCTGAAGTTGTTCCCCTATGTCTAAGCGGTTTGCACTATATAAATTTAAGGAATTATTATTATTATTATTATTATTATAAAATAAGAAAATTAAAAAAGAAAGAAAAGATCACCATAATGGTGGTGTAAGCATTTCATTAAGGTAACTGATCACACACTACATTTACATTAAAATGTGCTTCTGCAATGAATTGCATGAAT
>NC_041397.2:21894297-21971797 GCF_900747795.2 Erpetoichthys calabaricus
TCTCAAAATCGCTTTCACAGAAACAAGAACACGTATCTGCTACTCGGCCTGACAATTGCCATTTCATTTCAAACGTCATGCACCATGATGCTTGGGAGACTGAATAAAAGAATCTCTGAGACCTGACAATTACATGTTGATCACCCTCAATTTCTTGAATAACTAATGGAGCATTCCTAAGTAGAAGAACGCAAAGGACAATCTGTCTTGGAGACCCCAACAAGGGCAAAGTGCATCATGTCGATACCCAGCAGGTCAGCCCAGAAGGCTCTCACAAGAAGAACCCATACGCTCACACGCACTCCTCTGTCATACACTTTCAAGTACCTGGTATTGTCCTGAGGTATTCAATGTTAGCAGCCAGTCATTAATACAAACACAGACATTTCAATTTGGATCTTGGCAGCAGTTCCTGCTATTACCACGATACATACTTCTGGCAGGACGTCACCTTTTTAAAATATTCCTGTCCAGTGACTCAAGTTTCTAGGTTCCTAATTACAGGCTCATCTTCACGTGCCGTTAGTCAGGTTTTCAGCAGTTTCCCTTCTGAGATCGGATAGTTGAGCTAGCTGGACGTGTCTACACATACAGGCTGGCCATTAACTCAATAAATTCCTGACACATTCAGGCTCTCATTGTGTTCTGACCCCATCTTGATGAAGGTTTATTCAGTGACTTCTAGTCTCCGGAATTTAACAGACCTTCCACTGTGAGAGAGTAATTGGGAGGTAACAGTACTTAAGTACTTTGGTTTGCAGTGCACATTGAAATATATAAGCACTTGTTTTAGAAATGTCATGAAGAGAACTACTGAAATGATTAAGTGAATAAAAGACAAGAATGTACTAGGAGAATGGCTGATGAGATACACAAAATGTAGTAGGAGATGATTAAGAGGTCAGCAGATGTCCTGTAACCAACCAGACTGGACAGTTGTCACATGCACTGAGGTTTCAAGGGTAATAGCTGAACATAAGAGATATGAGAAGAACAAGAGTGTAGTAGAAGAGACTTTTGTTTGGGTGTGGAAGCCAAAAAACCAATCAGAATAAATGACAGGATTAATTCAGCACTGTTATGTAAATTCAGTTGTTTATAAAATGGACCTCTGCCCTTTTTTTGACCATTCTGTAAGAGAGTAAAGCAAAGCAAGGTCATTAATATAGCGCCTTTTGTACCATTAGGCAATTCAAAGTGCTTTACATAATAAGAATAAAATACAATAAAAAAAAAGATACAAAGGATTATTAGAAAGATAAAACAATACATAAAATGAAGAAAATAAAATAGGGATACAGCAATAACAATAATCAATAACATAACAATAATCAATATAATAATAATTATTACTTATATAATTAAATTATAAATAATTTATAATATATATTTATAATTTATTATATTTATAATTATAATTTATATTTATATATTTATAATAATTATAAATATTATAATTATATAATAAATAATTATAGAATTATTATAATCAATATAATAATCTAATGCAGAGTGAAATTTGGATTTGAAAGCTTCTACCGTTGCAGCATCTTTGACATATTTTGGCAGACTGTTCTATTTTTGTGTTGCATAATAGCTAAATGACACTTCAGCCTGTCTCGTTCTCGTTCTCTAAGACAGGGGTCCTCAGTCACAGTCCTGGAGGGCTGCAGTGGCTGCAGGTTTTTTGCTCCATGCCATTGGCTCAATAAGAAGCATTTACTGCTCAAGTAACACTTCTGCTTCACTTTAGTTGCCTCGCTTGCTAAGATTTTGAACCCTTATTACTTAAATTTGTCTTAAACAGCTGCATTCTTGGTTTTTAATGGCTCCTAATTAGCAATAACAAAAGGACAAAAGAGACCAGCATTTCTCCATTTACACATCTGTGTGTATTTATCAATCACTATTGGGTTTAATTAAATACAGTCAACCCTTGATATACGACCGGCCTGACATGCGAACAACTTGATTTACGACCAAAATTTTTGTTTTGATTTACGACCAACATCTTGCGTTACGACCTGAATGCGGTCACGTGTATCCGCTTGCGTTTGTAAGCGTCAGTCGGAGCCCAGATACATGTGTTTGTGGACGTAATTTTGGTCATTGCAGTGATTTACCTATACATATAATTCACTAAGACCATGCAAGCAAGACACATAATTGCTAAGGAAGGAAGAGAAGGTAACGAAGGTAAAGAAAGCGATCACAATCGAAACGAAGAAGGAAATTGTGTGGAAATATGAGAGTGCTGTTCGTGTGACTGATCTCGCTAATATGTACAGCATGTCGAAATCCACCATCTCGACAATTTTACAAAGAAAAGATTTGCATAAGGAGGCTCCTTCTAAACAACCACCTTCCGTTTCATTCTCCTCCTCCTCCTCCTTTCCTGCAGCCGAAAGATGTCAAATTAAATGGCGAGTACAGTATGAAATTGTTGTTTCTAGAACAGAATAGAATGCCTTTTATTGTCACTATACACATGTACAATGAGATTAAAAGCAGCTCCTTCAGTGCAGACATATGTGTAGAACACAACAAGTAAATAAACAAATAAACAAATGGTGCAAAAAGATGCAAAGAAGTTGCAAAAACAAGTTCTGCATAGGGCTTGTATGGTTGTTTCTTTAGCCTTAGCATAACGCCGGATCTGCGGCCCCGCTTCTGCTTCCTTTCCCTCCTCCGTCTGCGTCGTCTCCTAGACCCGACAACAATCCACGGAGAGCCCGCTGGTCTCGCTATGTTGTCTGGGATGTTGTGCGTGTGATGAAAAACACTCGAAACAGATGGACACCGATGTCTATAAGGTTCTGACGGGTGTAGCGGATGTTCGCTGAACTGATCGTGCACAAACAAGCAAGAAAAAAAAAAGTACAAAAACAACAAAAAAGTGCACTGAAAAGGAAAGCCCTGAGCCACTGCAACCATGCGCACCGCCATGCTCCTAGCTTAATCTAGCCTACTTCTGGTAGGCTAGGCACTTTTTATAACTTTTTGGTTAGTACATTAGAAAAATTATTGGTGTTTTGGTAAATTATGCACATTATACAACCCTTTTTTATTATGAAAAGGTTAAGTAAGTGTTGCAGTGGGAGGTTCGGAACGCATTATGGGTATTTCCATTATTTCTTATGGGGGAAAAATAGTCTTGACTTACAACCAACTTGAGTTACAACCAGCCCTCGCGAATGAATTGAGTTCGTAAGTCAAGGGTCCACTGTACTTGGAAGGAAAGTGAAGAGAAAAAGGTGAAGGACATTTTGCTGCATCTAAATGTTAATTAGCAGTAGGCTATCTCACAGTCAATCAAAAGAACTGGAATCACGTGATGAATGCTTCCTCATCTGCATTTGCTGAAGAGATAATTAAAGACACAATGGACAAGCTTCCTCCTGCCTGATTACTGGCTGGTTTTATCAAACTTGTCTTAGTAGAGATAAGTTTGATTCTTTAATATTTTAGTTTCTACCGCACCATACACTGGTGATTGCCTCTTCAAGTGGCCCAAATGTAACAGCTTTACTGTACAGATACTTGGATCTGCAGTAGTCCAAATAAAACATTTTTTCTAGGAGAGCAAATTTTGGAGTGGAGCAGCTAAAAGTAGTCCAGTCTGCCATGTGACTACCATTTTGACGATGGATTCCTAGCTGTGTATTTGAATAAACCTTATAAATAAAATCAAAAGCTGTTCGTTTGTTCACCAATCATGTAAAAATGGCTAAATTGTTTGCAAAATTGTGTTGATGCTGATATAACTTAAAATCCAGGCTATACGGCATATCAGGGAGAGGGTTTGTAACGAAGGGAGGCAACTTCAAAACCAGGGACTGCATGGGGACTACAATTCCTATCTGGCGACAGGGAGCACAAAGGCAAAGTCGAGGACACGGATGTCAGCACACACCAGTTTTGTACCAGCCAAAGTTGGATCTCATTTCAAAGCACCGGGACGTCCAGCATTGCCTCATCAAATTACAGCTTTTTTTGTCTAAGAGTGTGTGCTTTTGTCTCACTGTGGTTTGTGTTTAGCCGCCATGTTGAATTTCCAAAAGACAGTTCTTCCCCATTTACTTTCTGGATCCTTTTCTAAGATATGTATTGGTCCAAATGGGGGTATAGTGTTGCCAAACCTTTTAAGGAGCCATGTTCCTTTCTTTCAACTACCCAACAATTTTTAAAACTTCGAAACACTCTTTTCAGTGCGTTTTGCAGTTGTGAAATTGCATGCAAAACAAAGTTTGCAACAAATTTCATGAAACTGCAGAAGAAAACTGGTCTGTTTTGCTCATCACTATGTATTATTTTGTGATGTTAAAACTATAAGTGGATTTAGACAATGGATAGGTGGATATTACACATAACCTCCAGCAATCAACCTGCCCTGAAAATGAATGGCACAGGAGCGTCTGTCGCCGGCATTGGTGCCCGCGAGGGCTAAGCCGCGATGAGTAGGAGCGAAGCCTAGGGCAAGGGCACTGGTGGAGCTGCTGCGGGTGCAGATCGTGGTGGTAGTAGCAAATATTCAAACGAGCGCTTTGAAGCTCGAAGTGGAGCCGGGTTGTATGTGAACAGCAGTTGAACATGGGTCAGTTGGTCCTAAGGGATGGGCGAGCGCCTTTCCGAATCGTGGCACGATGGCCTCCATCGCCCCCAGGCCCATCGAAAGGGAGTTGGGTTCAGATCCCTGAATCCGGAGCGACTTCCAACGTCTGGTAGAGTGATAAAGCCTCACAGCTAATGCAGTGCCGCCTACCTGGATGACGTGGTCATCTATTCCGGCGCTTGGGATGAATATTTGCTGCAGGTCTATTAGCTAGAACCGGACTCTGTCTCAATCCAAAGAAATGTTTCTTCAGACTGGACGAAGCCAAATATTTAGGTTATCTAGTGGGCAGGGGAAAGGTTAGACCACAATATTCAAAAGTTGATGCAATTTTGAATTGGCCCCCTGCCCGATTACGAAGCGGCAGATACAAGCTTTTCTTGGAATAGCGAGCTTCTACCATCAGTTTGTACCTTGAGTTTTTAGAAAGAGCTACACCCTAGATTTATTTTACAAAAGGCCCCTTTCAACGTGATATGGGGTGAAAAAACTGAACTCGCATTTTGTGACTTGAAGGAGGCCCTTAATTCAGCACCTGTATTGAAAACCCCTGATTTTTCTTCTCCGTTGATTCTCCAGACCGATGCGTCGGACACAGGTGTCGGTGCCGTGCTGAGCCAGAGCATTGAGGGTGCTGAACATTCTGTGATGTACCTGAGCCGGAAACTGCTAGACCGGAAGACTGGGTATACGGTGGTAGAACGGGAAGCATTGGCAATTAAATGGGCTGCGACCCACCTGATGTACTACCTGTTGGGTCGGGAATTCACCCTAGTGACTGATCATGCTGCTCTTCAGTGGATGGCCATTCTTAAGGAGTCGAATCCTCGAGTCACCAGGTTGTTTTTGGACTTGCAGACGTATAGCTTCAGGGTCGTTTATCACTGGGGTAATCTCCAGGCTAATGGCAATGCCCTTCTCATGTTTTCGACCTCTCGGTTCAGGCGGCCTGACCCAATGGGTCTTGGCTAAGGGGGGAGGTCATGTCACACATATGTGCTTAGGGGGCAGCCAAAGGGCTCAAACGAACATGAAAGAATGAAAGGTAGAGGACTAGAAGAGAGTATGAATGCCTTTTCTCTTTTTTCACCAGAAAAACGGAGGACCAATAATGAAGAAATACCTCAATTCCATGACCGCTTGCCACTTTCAGCTCCCCACATTAATAACTTCCCTTCTGGCTCCCAATGATGAAGTCACCTCTGCTCCCTGATAAAAATGACAAATCTATCCTTACCGATCCACATCACTTCCTGCCAATTCATTTCTGTTTATTCTATTTCCTGTTTATTGTACATAAAAGAACCCAAAGAACTATCACGATTGTCAAATGTTCACGAGCACTCAATGGCTCCAGCATTATATGGGAGGAATTCCCCCAACTCTTAATCTTTGTTTCTGTGTTTTTGATTTCTTCACTATATTATATATATATATACAGTGGGTACGGAAAGTATTCAGACCCCCTTCAATTTTTCACTCTTTGTCATATTGCAGCCATTTGCTAAAATCATTTCAATTAATTTTTTTCCTCATTAATGTACACACAGCACCCCATATTGACAGACAAAAAAAAGAATTTTTGAAATTGTTGCAGATTTATTAAAAAAGAAAAACTGAAACATCACATGGTCCTAAGTATTCAGACCCTTTGCTGTGACACTCATATATTTAACTCAGGTGCTTTCCATTTCTTCTGATCATCCTTGAGATCACCTTCATTTGAGTCCAGCTGTGTTTGATTATACTGATTGGACTTGATTAGGAAAGCCACACACCTGTCTATATAAGACCTTACAGCTCACAATGAATGTCAGAGCAAATGTGAATCATGAGGTCAAAGGAACTGCCTGAGGAGCTCAGAGACAGAAGTGTGGTAAGGCACAGATCTGGCCAAGGTTACAAAAAAATGTCTGCTGCACTTAAGGTTCCCAAGAGCACAGTGGCCTCCATAATCCTTAAATGGAAGACGTTTGGGACGACCAGAACCCTTCCTAGAGCTGGCCGTCCGGCCAAGCTGAGCTACCGGGGGAGGAGAGCCTTGGTGAGAGAGGTAAAGAAGAACCCAAAGATCACTTTGGCTGAGCTCCAGAGATGCAGTCAGGAGATGGGAGAAAGTTGTAGAAAGTCAACCATCACTGCAGCCCTCCACCAGTCAGGGCTTTATGGCAGAGTGGCCTGTCAGAAGCCTCTCCTCAGTGCAAGACACATGACAGCCCGCATGGAGTTTGCTAAAAGACACCTGAAGGACTCTGAGATGGTGAGAAATAAGATTCTCTGGTCTGATGAGACCAAGATAGAACTTTTTGGCCTTAATTCTAAGCGGTATGTGTGGAGACAACCAGGCACTGCTCATCACTTGTCCAATACAGTCCCCACAGTGAAGCATGGCGGTGGCAGCATCATGCTGTGGGGGTGTTTTTCAGCTGCAGGGACAGGACGACTGGTTACAATCGAGGGAAAGATGAATGCGGCCAAGTACAGGGATATCCTGGACAAAAACCTTCTCCAGAGTGCTAAGGACCTCAGACTGGGCTGAAGGTTTACCTTCCAACAGGACAATGACCCTAAGCACACAGCTAAAATAACGAAGGAGTGGCTTCACAACAACTCTGTGACTGTTCTTGAATGGCCCAGCCAGAGCCCTGACTTAAACCCAATTGAGCATCTCTTGAGAGACCTAAAAATGGCTGTCCACCAACGTTTACCATCCAACCTGACAGAACTGGAGACGATCTGCAAGGAGGAATGGCAGAGGATCCCCAAATCCAGGTGTGAAAAACTTGTTGCATCTTTCCCAAGAAGACTCATGGCTGTATTAGCTCAAAAGGGTGCTTCTACTAAATACTGAGCAAAGGGTCTGAATACTTAGGACCATGTATGTGATATTTCAGTTTTTCTTTTTTAATAAATCTGCAACAATTTCAAAAATTCTTTTTTTTGTCTGTCAATATGGGGTGCTGTGTGTACATTAATGAGGAAAAAAATTAATTTAAATGATTTTAGCAAATGGCTGCAATATAACAAAGAGTGAAAAATTGAAGGGGGTCTGAATACTTTCCGTACCCACTGTGTATATATATATATATATATATACATATATACAGTGGAACCTCGAGATACGATCATCTCTGTATACGAGAAATTCAAAATACGAGGAAAGTATGAGCGAAAAATTCAGATCTAAATACGAGCATTGGCTCGCGTAACGAGCCACGAGCCAGGCTGTGGGTATAGCTCGCGGCTTAGCGAGGGGGCGTGGTAGCAGTAGCGAGCCGCAGGGCGATCTGTGGTGTCTGCGTTTCTCACCTAAGTGCACAGGTGGGAAACTGCCCACATCCATGATTGTTCCTGTGGCTGATGGGCTGCAGCTGCCATGTCCTCCCCGCATATATAGAGAAGCGCGAGCCGGTTAAGGGGGAGAAGAAGTAAAAGAAAGGAGAGCAGAGGAGAGGAGAGAGAACGGAGGTTGCAGGAGGAGGCAGGAAGCAGCAGGAATCGGCAGCAGTAGGAAGTCGGTGCGGGAGAGCGAGCGAGTGCAGGCTCGCGTGTAGCTGAACAGGCGATCCAAACAGCTGAAGCAGAATGGTGTAGAGAAGGTCAGCTGCATTAAGAGTGTCTCGCCTGTTGCAGAGCCCGCATGGGAGAAGCAGGTGAGACGCTAACAGAGAAGAAGCACCGGGGATTGTCATCTGTTTTTTAAAGACTGCATCCTTTTGACGTTTTAACCTCGTGTTAAAAGATTGTTATTCTTGTGTATTTTAAACCTCCACTTCACAACTGTTTTAAGGATTATTTATTTAAAGATTTATTGAATGCTCTACTGCACTTTGGACACCTGTTTTGATTCTTTTAATAATCAGTTATATTATTTACCAGTGTTATTTATTAAAGGTAGACTACAGTATATATAATTTATCAGTGTTATTTGTTAGGAAAATTGATTTTTATGTTAATATATTTGGGGTGCGGAACGGATTAACTGGATTTCCATTATTTTCAATGGGGAAGTTTGTTCTAGATACGAGAAATTCGCTATACAAGCTCAGTGCTGGAACGAATTAAACTCGTATCTAGAGGTTCCACTGTATATCCAAAACACACGCTTTTATTATTCTTTTGCGCACACAGCACACAAACACAGTGCACAAACCACCACAATACTCAGTCCTTCATTTCTTCTGCAAGCTCTGTCCACTGCCACCTGACTCCGGCTCCCTGAATGGAGTGAGGTGGTCCCTTTAATGGCACACCTGGATGTGCTCCAGGTGCTCCCTGATGATCTTCCGGCAGCACTTCCTGGTGTGGCGAAAGTGCTGCAGTCCATGGCTCGGTAACCATCCAGGTGCCCCCTGGTGGTGACCACGGTTCCCCACAGGGTTGAGCTTCCCAGCTCTGTATCTGTGGCCCGGATGCTATCCAGGGGTGCTGCCCTCTTGCGTGCCTGGAAGGATATGGCCCCTCTCCTGGCCCTTCCCTTCTTGAGGCGTCCCGGTGGGGTAAGGTCCCTGGTTGTCTGCCACAATATATACACACACACACACACACGCACGCACACAGAGTCTTACTGCAAACAGTCCTTTTTAACTTTACACCCTGAAGATGCTTAACAGAACTGAGATCCTTTGATTGTGAAAACCTGATGTCATATTCCTGGAACCATTTGGTGACGATCCATGCCTTGAGACATGACATGATGATACATTTTCATGCTGAAAGCGTCCATGCGTGTGTCGATAAACTTTAGATATGAAGAGATGAACTTGGTCATTAGCTTCACTAACTAACTATTAAGATATTCTTCAGTGGGCACCAGGGCCCCTAATGAATGTTGGGAAAACATTCCGCACTGCATCACAGTGCCACCAACAGCGTGGACACAGTGCTTGCGCCAAATTGTGATCCTTTAATAAACAAATGGAATCAATGGACCCGTTTTGATTCTTTTTTTGCACACTGCGGATGTCCTTTTGAGCTTTTCACTGACATTATTGACGCCTGACAATTGCCTTGTCATTGGCCCTTGTAGCCCATCTGAAATAAGATGTGATTAGTGGTGTGTTCTGTAATCACATTATGCACACCAAAGTGGACTTTGGAGGTGGATCTGTTTGCTTGTACAATTGTCACCATTTCGCTTTGACCCCTCTGTTTACAAGTTGTTTTCATCCACAGGGCGGCCCCTTCAATGCTAGTTTTTTTTTTTTTTTTACTTTACATATAGATTCGCTGTTAATCCTTGAAACAGGTCTTTGTGAAAAGTCAGTGATGACAGCCATCTGGGAGATACTACAACCAAAACCCCGAGTGCCAACTGTTATGCCTATCATGTATTATTGATGATATGCTCAAAACTATTATGGAAGCAGTTTACAATGTGAATATTGCCGAATCGTACCCTTACAACCTAAGCAGCACTGCATCCTACATCCACAGGCAACTCTCAGCTTATCTTCAGTCTGACCTGCTTTACTACCACAAGGCATTGGATTAGTTCACCTGTCCTTTCCTGGGCCATCAGCCAATGAAAGTGCTCAGGTACATCCCCAGGTTGCTTTGTTGAGTCAGTTTATAGCCTTCCTGCGGGTGATGACTTGTACTGTAGGCTGTGAGTCCAAACACAGTAAACCTCACCAAGCTGGTCTGATACTCTGTGCCCCCTTTCCATAAGTTTCACATTCTGAGTCAGTCCTAAAGACTGGGGTGGTTGGCTAGATAAACATCAAAGCACTGCCGCTGTCATTAATAAAATAAAACATGCCTCCCAAAACACTAATATTATAAATAAAAACATATCACTCCACCACAATATTACACATATTCACAACATGAAGTATGACGTGTTAAAATGGGGAATTTGAGGGTGGGGTGGTTTGCCTAATAAAATGGCATCTCAGAGTTATACAAGTGTGTCTAGGCAAACTGGGAAACATCCATAACGTCTTTGAAGGCTACTCTCTGCCATCCTTTCCGCTGCTTCTGTGATGGCATTTTGTGCCAGCATTCAGCCACCTGTAAAGATGGAATTGAAGGTGGATGTCCACGAGAACAACTTCATCAAATCCTATCATGCGAAGCATAAAAATCAAAGAGAACTGATTTAAGGACTTTTATGTTAGGTAGAGTGCCCAGTTGGGGGCTTGGGGGTCTTTTGGCCTTGGAACCCCTGCAGATTTATTGTTTTCTCCAGCCTAACTGGAGTTTTTTGTTTTTTTTCTGTCTTCCCAGCCATTTGACCTTGTTCTGTTGTTGCTTATTCTTTAATATTATTTTTTTCTTTTCTTATAACTTTCTCTTTGTCATCTTGTAAAGCAAGTTGAGCTGCACTGATGTCAGAACTGTGCTACATAAATAAATATTGGTGTTGCTTACACTTTCCAAAAGCTCTGAATTAAATCATTTGCAGCTCTGATGTGTATCAAGGTGGGGGATCATTCAGCCTTGGGCACCTTGGATGATTATGGCTTTGAGAAACTGAAGATGTATCACTCTTTTAAACATGTATAAGATAGTTCATTATATGTTATGTTTTAACAACCTTTTTTAATTTTGGATTTCACAACAAGCAGGTAAACAGAAAATCTGAAACACAAAAATTAAAGAATGAGGGAAAGGCACTATATAATAAAAGAAGCTATTAGGCAGCTGCCAAATTACACTATATAACACACAGACAGACAGAAAAGAAGTATATGATAGATAGATAGATAGATAGATAGATAGATAGATAGATAGATAGATAGATGTGAAAGGCACTATATAAAACAGATAGATATGAAAGGCACTATATAAATAACAGTGAGACAGACGGATAGATAGATATGAAAAGCAATATATGATAAATATGAAAGGCACTATATAAATGAGAGTCAGACAGACAGACAGACAGACAGATATGAAAGGAACTATATAAATAACAGTGAGACAGACGGATAGATTGATATGAAAGGCAATATATGATAAATATGAAAGGCACTATATAAATGAGAGACAGACAGACAGACAGATATGAAAGGAACTACAGTGGTGTGAAAAACTATTTGCCCCCTTCCTGATTTCTTATTCTTTTGCATGTTTGTCACACAAAATGTTTCTGATCATCAAACACATTTAACCATTAGTCAAATATAACACAAGTAAACACAAAATGCAGTTTTTAAATGATGGTGTTTATTATTTAGGGAGATATAAAATCCAAACCTACATGGCCCTGTGTGAAAAAGTAATTGCCCCCTTGTTAAAAAATAACCTAACTGTGGTGTATCACACCTGAGTTCAATTTCCGTAGCCACCCCCAGGCCTGATTACTGCCACACCTGTTTCAATCAAGAAATCACTTAAATAGGAGCTGCCTGACACAGAGAAGTAGACCAAAAGCACCTCAAAAGCTAGACATCATGCCAAGATCCAAAGAAATTCAGGAACAAATGAGAACAGAAGTAATTGAGATCTATCAGTCTGGTAAAGGTTATAAAGCCATTTCTAAAGCTTTGGGACTCCAGCGAACCACAGTGAGAGCCATTATCCACAAATGGCAAAAACATGGAACAGTGGTGAACCTTCCCAGGAGTGGCCGGCCGACCCAAATTACCCCAAGAGCGCAGAGACGACTCATCTGAGAGGTCACAAAAGACCCCAGGACAACGTCTAAAGAACTGCAGGCCTCACTTGACTCAATTAAGGTCAGTGTTCACGACTCCACCATAAGAAAGAGACTGGGCAAAAACGGCCTGCATGGCAGATTTCCAAGATGCAAACCACTGTTAAGCAAAAAGAACATTAGGGCTCGTCTCAATTTTGCTAAGAAACATCTCAATGATTGCCAAGACTTTTGGGAAAATACCTTGTGGACTGATGAGTCAAAAGTTGAACTTTTTGGAAGGCAAATGTCCCGTTGCATCTGGCGTAAAAGGAACACAGAATTTCAGAAAAAGAACATCATACCAACAGTAAAATATGGTGGTGGTAGTGTGATGGTCTGGGGTGGTTTTGCTGCTTCAGGACCTGGAAGGCTTGCTGTGATAGATGGAACCATGAATTCTACTGTCTACCAAAAAATCCTGAAGGAGAACGTCCGGCCATCTGTTCGTCAACTCAAGCTGAAGCGATCTTGGGTGCTGCAACAGGACAATGACCCAAAACACACCAGCAAATCCACCTCTGAATGGCTGAAGAAAAACAAAATGAAGACTTTGGAGTGGCCTAGTCAAAGTCCTGACCTGAATCCAATTGAGATGCTATGGCATGACCTTAAAAAGGCGGTTCATGCTAGAAAACCCTCAAATAAAGCTGAATTACAACAATTTTGCAAAGATGAGTGGGCCAAAATTCCTCCAGAGCGCTGTAAAAGACTCACTGCAAGTTATCGCAAACGCTTGATTGCAGTTATTGCTGCTAAGGGTGGCCCAACCAGTTATTAGGTTCAGGGGGCAATTACTTTTTCACACAGGGCCATGTAGGTTTGGATTTTTTTTTCTCCCTAAATAATAAAAAACACCATTTACAAACTGCATTTTGTGTTTACTTGCGTTATATTTGACTAATGGTTAAATGTGTTTGATGATCAGAAACAGTTTGTGTGACAAACATGCAAAAGAATAAGAAATCAGGAAGGGGGCAAATAGTTTTTCACACCACTGTATATAAATAACAGTGAGACAGATGGATAGACAGATATGAAAGGCAATATATGATAGATATGAAAGGCACTATATAAATGAGAGTCAGACAGACAGACAGATAGATATGAAAGGAACTATATAAAAAACAGTGAGACAGACGGACAGATAGATATGAAAGGCACTATATAAATGACAGTCAGACAGACAGACAGATAAGGCACTGATTGATAGATAGATATGAAAGGCACTATATAAATGAGAGTGAGACATTAAAATTTTGTTTAAATTAGACTCTAAAAACCATACAGGAAGGCAAGAGAGAAGAATTATAGATCTTTTATTGTGCATGGATCTTTTCCTTTTTTTTTCTTTTAGATATAATGTCTATAGAATTACAGTTTAGATACATATTTATGAGATTATACAATTTTCATTACGAAGTTTGACATTGTACAATTTTAAAGTGATATGTTTGGTAGTATTTATAGCAATTTTTGATTTTGTTTTTTGGAATGTACAGTATATGAGGTAACCGCAAACATTAAAATTACATAAAATTTTTTTTTCTTCTCCTCAGCAGCAGCCCACATGAGGGAATATTCTAATGGCACAATTACAGATGCACTATCAAAAATAGGAATTTGAATTTGACTAACAGAGCCCAGTGTAGGGCATCATCTTATTACCTGAAGCATACAGGAATCCACTTGCTTGCTCACTTGCTCTTAGCATGCCACCTTTTTTACGACTCCGAACACCCGCTGCGTTTATCTGCTACCCACCAGACTCAGCACCAAATCTGAGTGCTTCCATGAAGATAATTGTGCCCCATTCAACATCTGTGTGACAAATACGTATCAATACAAAAAGTGTCAATATCTGATTTTAAAGGAAGTACATGTAAACATGTCAGAGACAGGAAATCACTGCGATTCTCTTGGATTTTTTTTTCTATTTAAGACACAAAAGTTAAAACAAAAATATGAACAAAAAAGATAACGTGTGCTAATTCGTATCTCTAAAGAGAATTAAAAAGTGTTTTGTACAGTTAATATTTCAACAAAAACAATGTAAATTAATAAACATAAAAGCTTTAATACATAAACAATAGCAACTAAAATAAAACAAATGACAAAAAAGGGGATGGCAGAATTACAGTTCTAGTGAAAAAAAAAACAAAAGAAAGTCTAAGAAAAACTCGCCTCTGCTTCTTGTTATGTGTGCAGACATTCTACGAAGGTCAGGCGTCAGACAAGTTGATTCCAGGATACTCAGACGTGAGAGATGAAGAATTTCAAGAGACAGGACTCAGTGGGACTAATTCTGAGAAACGAGCTCACGATACACATTAAGGCTTACACCACCTGAAGTGTCCTATTGTTTCACAAATACAACATGCAGTCAAATGATTTATACAAGGTGCAAAGTACTCTTTTTTTGTTTTGTTTTAATCAAGGGAGTCTTCAAAAATCTTGTGCTAAACTTATAGTTTGGATTGAAGCAGCTAAATGAAAGTTTAAACAGCATTTTGAAGCCCCTGGCACAGCCTCCTAACAAACAGGTCCAAGTTTCTTACAAAAATAGAGGAAAAGTTACTTTCACTTTTACAATTCAACACATTCTGGACTTCAATGATTGGAAAGTGCTAAGTAAAGTGTTTTGCGATACATTATTATTATTTTACAGATTCATTTCTTAGGTCCTCTGTTTTTATATTAACAGAAGTCCCATGCTGGCACTTTAAGAAAAGCTAGTCAAATTTCACGGCCAAACTGCTTCCATCATGAATGAAAACAGGGCATCTTCCTTTCTGTCAACCAAAAAAAAGAGCCCAATGATTAGGCTCTTGGAAATGGCTACACTTGTGGACTTAGTTTAGAGTTCAGACCGGAGTCGAGCGTGTACAGCTATATCTGACTACGAGTTTGTGCCGACAAGCTGCAATTCACTAGGATTCGGGTTTCAGACCAAGACGACTAGTAGAGTCAAAGACTACTAATGCCCTTCTTACACAACTGTGGCTTCTCCCGGCTAACTGTCAGCTTTTATTGTGAGTCTGTAACCACTAAAACTCACACACATGGCAGAAAACATGACGGAAGTAAGACGGAGCATTGTGTGCCACTGTTGTGTTAGAAGCAATAGAAATCATATCACAGTACAATATCATTAAAAGGAACAGAGTGGATTGGGGTGCAGAGATGATGGGACAAGGTTTAGGCATATAATTTGCCAGTTGCTGGCAGGCTCATCACTTAATAACAAAGTATTGGATGACGAAGGCAATCAGAATGGATATGATAGCAAATAGCACAAGAATTACTGCCGCACACTGCTCGTCGCTCAGAGTGCTTTTTGTCCTTGTGACTTCCACAGTGTTTTTATGGGTGCTGGCAGGCGGTTCAGTCTTCTGAGATGAGAGTATCACTGTGGCACTATAAGGCCCAATGAGGTCCTGAGTACCCTGAGGGTTTTGGCACTGTCGAATGGCGCATACTCGGAAGCGATGTTCACAATTGGCCTGGAGACCTGGAGCATGAAACGAGGTGGCTGGTCCTTTATAAATCTGGAAAAACAAAGGAGAATAAAATGAACATCTTAGGCAAGCCTAAATTCAAAGAGTGACAGCTGACACTCAAAATATTTGACACTATAAGAAACAGCAAAGTCGCTGTAATGAAAACGAAGTCACTTCTTCACGATGGCAAGCCTTATGCCACGCATACATTGTTCCACTTTTTGAAATCGTGGTCAGAAACGATAGAGTCAATAAACTGTACAAGCAAGTTCTGTCCGACTGAAATGCCACCAATGACACAAAGTGTACAAGGCCCTGATGGACAGTCTAACCCACTGGCATTTTGCAATATGGCCACAGGCTTCTCAAAATACTAACAAAGAAAAGAGCTGTTCTGCTGGCTCTTACCGTATTGTGCTCTGAAAATACAAAGAAAATGGATGGGAACGCACAACATTTACAGTCAATTTTACAGAATGAATCGGATATACAGTATGTAATGCAGACATGGACAAGTTTGTTGGCACAACTCCATGGAAAAAATGAACCCACAATTGTCTCTGAAATAAACTGAAACTGACAAAAGTCAATGGCACCCATCATTGTTTATTATGAATTTAACAAAAATCAGACTTTGCTTTAGATTTTTGATTCAAAAGAATATTTAAAAAAATAACACAAAAGAAAATGGCATGGACCTAAATGATGGGACCCTTAAACTACTGAAATATTGGATGCCTCCATGCTGGAGGGCCGGGGCAGCCAGCATATCCAGAGCGTTACCTCCAGCGGAGCACTAGATGGGTGGCCATTTGGGTTGCAGTGGTGCCCAGGATTCCTGCAGGATTTCATGGGAGTTGGAGTTTGGTGCAGCCCTGTTGGGATACATGGGTGCCACCAGGGGGAGCTGAAAGTGCTACCGGAAATAGGTCATCAAGCACCTGGAGCACTTTTTTCAGTCAAAAAATTAATGATATTAAAAATAACATAGTATATCTCCCCAACACTACAGATCCTCCTAAACCCCAGCATTCCGTTATAAACAAATTAAACTCTTTCACCAGGATACATTTACCTCATTTACATAAAATAATTTCTCAACTGAAAACCTCCACCTGCATCCTTGACCCAATACCAACAAATTTTTTCGAAGAAGTATCGGGCGTGCTAATTGATAATGTTCTTGACATAGTAAATTCGTCATTAGATATGGGTGTCTTCCCAGACTGTCTTAAGACTGCTGTAGATAGATAGATAGATAGATAGATAGATAGATAGATAGATAGATAGATAGATAGATAGATAGATAGATAGATAGATAGATAGATAGATAGATAGATAGATAGATACTTTATTAATCCCAGGGGGAAATTCAAACCCCTACTTAAGAAAAATAATCTCGACCCCTCTGCTCTTGAAAATTATAGACCCATCTCTAACCTGCCTTTCTTAAGTAAAATTCTACAGAAGGCAGTCATTATGCAGTTAAATGACCACCTAAATAAACATGCTATTCTTGATAAATTTCAGTCAGGTTTTTGAACAAATCACAGCACAGAAACTGCACTCGTTAAAGTAGTAAATGACTTGCGGGTAAATGCAGACAGAAGCCATTTATCTGTTCTCATCCTCTTAGATGTGAGTGCCACATTTGACACCATTGATCATAATATTCTTAGAAATCGCCTTAGTCAATAGGTGGGCCTCTCTGGCAGTATCTTAAATTGGTTTGAATCCTACCTGGCTGGGAAAAAATTCTTTGTTAGTTGTGGTAATTACAACTCAAAGACACATTATATCCTATATGGTGTTCCACAAGGCTCTATCCTGGGTCCGCTGCTTTTCTCAATCTACATGCTTCCATTAGGTCAGATTATCTCAGGGCACAACGTGAGCTACCACAGCTATGCTGATGACACACAGCTGAACTTATCAATAGCACCTGATGACCCCGATTCACTTGATTCACTAACACAATGTCTGACTTGTATTTCAGAATGGATGAATAGTAACTTTCTCAAGCTAAATAAACAGAAAACTGAATCTTAGTGATTGGCAAAAATGGATACAATGAGGCTATTAGAAATAAACTGGATGCATTAGGATTAAAAGTCAAGACGGAGGTAAAAAGTTTAGGGGTAACTGTTGACTGTAATCTGAATTTTTAATCGCATATTAATCAGATCACTAGGACAGCATTTTTTCACTTAAGAAACATAGCAAAAGTTAGACCTCATATATCATTGATAGATGCTGAGAAATTAGTTCACGCGTTTGTTTTCAGTCAGCTAGATTACTGTAACGCACTCCTCTCAGGTCTACCCAAAAAAGACATAAATCGTTTGCAACGAGTACAGAATGCAGCTGCTAGAATCCTAACCAGGAAAAGAAAATCCGAGCACATTTCTCCAGTTTTGATGTCACTACACTGGTTACCTGTGTCATTCAGGATTGACTTTAAAATTCTGCTTATGGTTTATAAAGCCTTAAATAATCTCGCCCCATCTTATATATCGGAATGTCTGACATCTTATATTCCAAATCGTAACCTTAGATCCTCAAATGAGTGTCTCCTTAGAATTCCAAGAGCAAAACTTAAAAAAGTAGTGGTGAGGTGGCCTTCTACTGTTATGCACCTAAAATCTGGAATAGCCTGCCAATAGGAATTCGCCAGGCTAATACAGTGGAGCACTTTAAAAAACTGCTGAAAACACATTATTTTAACATGGCCTTCTCATAACTTCACTGTAATTTAATCCTGATACTCTGTATATCCGATTCATTATAACAACTATTCATGGTGGCTGGCTCTAAAATCTGTACTAATCCCTACTCTCTCTTCTGTTTCCTTTTCCGGTGTCCTCCACCACCATCTACTCAAAGCACCGTGATGTTCCAACAGTGATGGATTAAAAGCCAGAAGTCTGCCTGAACATCATCATCAAGTCCTTCCATGAGAACCCTACAAACAAAGAGGACTATTTCATTTATGTTAGGTAGAATGCCCAGAGGGGACTGGGCGGTCTCGTGGCCTGGAACCCCTGCAGATTTAATTTTTTTCTCCAGCCGTCTGGAGTTTTTTTTTTGTTTTTTCTGTCCCTCCTGGCCATTGGACCTTACTCTTTCTATGTTAATTAATGTTGTCCTATTTTAATTTCTTATTCTGTCTTTTATTTTTCTTTTCTTCATTATGTAAAGCACTTTGTTCTACTTTTTGTATGAAAATGTGCTATATAAATAAACTAGCAAAATACCCGCGATTCGCAGCGGAGAAGTAGTGTGTTAAAGAGGTTATGAAAAAAAAAGGAAACATTTTAAAAATAACGTAACATGATTGTCAATGTAATAGTGTTGTCATTGTTATAACTGTTGCTGTCTTTTATATATATATATTATATATATAATATACACACACACATAAACATTTATATACATATACATATATATACATATCTACATATACACATCTACATATATATATATACACACATACATAAACACACACATAAGACTTACTGACTGAAACGGGCTTTCATTGACAATCATGTTACGTTATTTTTAAAATGTTTCCTTTTTTTTTCATAACCTCTTTAACACAGTACTTCTCCGCTGCGAAGCGCGGGTATTTTGCTAGTATATATATATATATATATATATATATATATATATATATATATATATACATATACACACATACATGCAGTTTTAATAACACAGAAATCAATATAAACATTAACATCATTATCATATGAGAATATGAAGTAATATATAAGAAGCACATTTCATATAAATATAAATTATTAAACAGTAAAATCTTCTTCTGTAATTTGCTACCGTGGCAATTTGTGTGTCTGTCCAGGATTTTAAATGACCTGTAGCTCGCAAACCGTTTCACCTATACACTTGAAATGTGGTACACATATAGTACGTCACGTCTACTATCCGCTTTATGGGTGATATATACATATACACATCCACATATCAACATATATATATATACACATATATACACACACACACGCTTTATGGGTGATGATTGTTTTACTCTTTTTATGTTTATTTTATTTTATTGTAGAATCAACTCCTATCTGCGCACAGCTGGGCAGCCGTGGGCGGATGCGTATGGTGTATTCACTCCATGTTATCGTGCATTGCGCTGTCACTGGTATTTTGATAAAAGAATTTGAACAACATATAAGAAGCGTATAAATTATTAAACAGTAAAACATTAACATTTAAGAAGTAAAGTTACATTAAGTACTACTGCAGTGCCTTCGGGTATACCTCATTTTTTGTTTGCCCATTACATGCTTAAATGTATACATTTTTTGGTGCACCTACCAGAGAACACGCGACATATAACCGACCGTGGGAGAAGCATGGATTTTAAACACGCGTTGAGTTCATCTGCTGGTCTCCCTCGTGGAATAACTGGTAATGTTTGACTAAAATGTACAGCGAGTAAAACGACATTACCTCCTATTTTTTTTTTTTTACGATCTCTGAGATCTTGTTTTTTTCGGTTCAAGGCTTCATAAGCTCTTTTATGTTGTATGGTGTACTTATCCCAAACCATCATCTTTGAATGTTGCAAGACTTTCGCCTTGTATGTAGATCGGGGTAATTACATTCATTGCATTCCTAGTCTGAATCACAATGTGATTGTATGGGTGGTTACCTGGCACTGTAGGGTTGCCACCCGTCCTTTAAAATACGGAATCGTGCCACGTTTGAGAATGAAATTGCGCGTCCCGTTTTGAATCAATACTGGACGGGATTTATCCCGTATTCTTTTTATCATTTTTTTTTTAAAGCAGCGTCTCATGCAAATCATCCCACACGCATTTTATGAAGATGCCTCCTTTCCTACTTTTGATTGGGTAATACTTGATGTCATCGTTAGTTTGATTGGTGTTTTTAACTGTCCAGTGAGGAGGGCGTGTCTTTTAAGTACAGTCTGCAAAGTGTTGGCACTGAGATATGGCGTCAGCGCCATAGTTGAAGCCCCTAACGTTGCGGTCAGCAAGTCGGCTAACATCCGCCATGTGCTGTCTTTCAGTTGTGAGAAGCAGATCATAGAATGGTTGAAACTGTTGCCCCTAACGTTGCGCCACGGCGTGTGGTTCGTTTATACCTCGTGTCTTCTCATTAAATTTTTATCTCGCGAATATGTTATTGCAATCCGCAGCGGGAGCGTTTCTATAAACTTAATTAAAAGTTACGTTTTACACCGTGCTTTGTTTCCCTTATGAACATGCTTGTATGCTTAACTCGCTCCGTTCTCAATTGTTTAATTCATTTTTTGCTCTTCGCTGTTTGCGGCTGTTCCTCCATTTCCCCCTACTTCGTTCTTTTATCTCGCGAATATGTTATTGCAATCCTTAACGGGAGCGTTTCAATAAACTGATTGAAAATAGTTTTGCATTTACCTTTTTAGTAAAAGGCGAGCTTGTGAGCCTGAGAAATCACCCCGTAAATGCACACGTTTAATTGCACATGTGTGAATATGTATGGTTACACAGTATTAAAAGACAGTGAACAACGTCAGTTACCTTTGTTCCCGCGTTTGATAAAAGGTGAGCTTTTAGGCCTGAGAAATCACCCCGTAAATGCACACGTTTAATTGCACATGTGTTAATATGTATGCTTACACAGTATTAAAAGACAGTCAAAAATTAACGTCATTTACCTTCGTTCCCGCGTGTGACTCGTGCTGTAAATCTCTTCCTTGTTTTTAGTTCACGTGATTACGTAGGAGGCGTGATGACGCGATACGTGACTCCGCCTCCTCCATTACAGTGTATGGACAAAAAATATGTTCCAGTTATGACCATTACGCTTTGAATTTCGAAATGAAACCTGCCTAACTTTTGTAAGTAAGCTGTAAGGAATGAGCCTGCCAAATTTCAGCCTTCCACCTACACGGGAAGTTGGAGAATTAGTGATGAGTGAGTCAGTCAGTGAGTGAGTCAGTCAGTGAGGGCTTTGCCTTTTATTATTATAGATGCTGTTGTTGTTGTTATAAAAGGAGCCAGCAGTCACTACTAAAAAGGAGCCAGAGTCGGGTGGTGGAGGACGAAGCTTACCAAGGAGGAGTAGAGGAGAAAGAAAAGAGTGAGAAAAGGAGAATATTTGTGTTCAAGTGTGCTGTATTTGTGCTTGGGACGGTGTGTTAGACTTGTGGGGAACAGGGGAAGGTGTTTCCCACAAGGGAAAAGAAAAATAAAAAGCCCTGTGTGCTTTGAAGGTGTGCCTCTGCGTCTGTGTCAGGTTGGGGCGGCGGTGCCCACCTTAGAGGTCCACACCTAATATGTACAACCTTTAAAAACAATCACTGCAAACAAGTGATTATTGGGGCTCTCTTTGAGACTTCTGTACCTGTCCATAGATCATATGGCCCACTCATCCTGAGCAAACTACTTCAGTTGTGTCAGGTTTGAAGGGGGCTTTCTCCAGACTGCATGTTTCAGTTCTTAATATAGATGTTCCATAGGATTCAAATCAGGGCTCATAGAAGGCTGCTTCATAATAGTCCAATGATTTGTCCTTAGCCAGTTTTGGGTGCTGTTACCTGTGCTATTTTGGGTTATTATCTTGTTGGGAGGATCCATGAGTGAGTGAGTCAGAGCTTTCTGACACTGGGCAGTGCGTTTCACTCCAGAATGTTAATAGTCATGAGATTTCATTGTTCCCTGCACCAACCCAAGGCCAGAAGCAGCAAAGCAGCCCTAAAACATAACTGAATCTCCACCATGATTCACAGTAGTTATGCTGTTCTTTACTTTGAAAGATTCATTTTTCTCTCTGTGGACACAGAACTGACGTGACTCGCCAAAAAGCTCCACTTTTGTCTCGTCTAGCCAAAGGACATTCTCCCAGAAGTATTGTCTATTTTAGAAAATTCTGGTCTGACTTTTTTATGTTTTTGTTTCAACAGTGGAGCCCTCCTGAGTATTCTTCCATCAAGCCCACTGTCACACAAAAATCAGCAGGTGGTGTGATCAGACACTGAAGGGTCTTGACCTTGGAGGTCAGCTAGTATCTCTTTGAACATTGTCCTTGGTTTTTTGCCTAACATTCTCAGGTCTATTGTCCTCTTTCAGCTACTTCCATGGAGGTTGGCTACAGTGCCATGGACCTTAAGCTTCTTAATAATATTTGCAAGGGTTGTCATAGGAACATCAAGCTGCTTGGAGATGGTTTGCTAGCCTTTGCCTTTAACATGCTGGTTTATAAAACGTTCTTACTGATCTCCTCAGACAACTCTCTTCTTTGCTTTCTCTGGTCCATGTACGTCGGAGTGGTGGCTCTGAGGTTAGCGATCTGCACTGGTAATCGGAAAGTTGCTTGTTCGAATCCCGTAAAATGCTTAAGGGACTCTGCTCTGTTGGGCCCTTGAGCAAGGCCCTTAGCCTGCAATTGCTAAGTGCTTTGAGTAGTAAGAAAAGCGCTATATAAATGCAAAAAATGATTAAAATTATTATTATTGTTTCAGTGAGGGACACACAATGATACCAAGCAGCGGAGCGATGACTTTTATCCATGTAAATCAGCTGAATGACTGATTGCACTATTGAAGACATGTGTGATTTCAATTTAAAATAAATGCAATCATTTATGATCTTTCCTAAGGGTACCAAACAAATGCATACGGGTCATTTTAGAATATCTTTGTAGAATAAGCAACACTTGATCTCTTGTCGCACTTGCTTTGCTTTACTCGATGACATGTCAGAAGTATGCAGGTATACAGGAGACAACGACTTTTCATTGAATCACATTTCAGGAGGCATACATCACTTTCTCAATGAGATGTAAGGGGACCAACAAATTTGTCCACGTCATGTGTGTTTATTTCAGGTTCTTTCAGTAAACATTTCCTAAGATGTTTTGTCATTTAGTTGTATGTATGATGCTATTTGATTTTTAGCTTTCTGAAATCAAAAAATGGTGAAAATGAACATGACAAATGCAATATTCTATGTAAAATGACTAGCCACTATACATCGCATAGGCACAAGTTTTACTGCTAGAGCTTGGTTAACCTGGTCACCATTTTCTCTATCCAGCAATGTGCTCCCTATGTGCCATGTCTGTTGTAATCATTGTTACCAGATTCACATTCACTTGTGGTCACTGCACAATGAATTTCAGGAATGGGGACTTCAGAAAATCAGCTTTGTTGTGATCTGCAATGATCTATCTGCAGGGACACCAAGTGGGGAAGTGATATTAAGTGTTATGTTCATCAGCTCACAATTACCAGCACTAAAGGGTAAGTTGCCTTTACTATTTGATTCTCTCTTCATCCCTGATATAACAAAAATTCTTCCCAATCGTACAACAGCCCAATCATAAGAAGCAATCGGGCATCACATCCCCTTCTCATGCTGCACATGAGATGATGGCCGATGAAGCTTAAATTTGGGTCAACTCCAAAAATCAGCTGTAAACTGGGCTTAAAATTAGGCTAAAATGCACAGTGTTATGTCCGGCTTTACACTATAATTAAAAATCTTGTACTGTTACAGAAAGTAGGAGATGGTAGGAACAACAAATTACAATAATCAGCTATTTTTAGAAAAGACACTGCAGGCAAAATAAAGGCCAAGTCACTTTCTAACTTTACTCTGACAAAAATAAACAATTATATATATTTTTAAAGATGAAAATTAGGAAAAAATAAAATTGTACAAAAGAAAGCAAATGTTACAGACACAATATCTGGTTACCTAACCTGAAGCTTAATTTGTGAATAGGAGCTATCAGTCCACACACTGCAATCTGCACAAAAGGCAGATACTCCAGGAAGGATCCTTTTAATAAATTAATCAAATTGTACTTGAGATTAATTGCTTTCGGTAGTCATGAAACATCTAACTAGTTATTCAAATCACCTGGAATAAACCAGATAAATTTTATTCAATCAAATGTGATTAATCTTAATGAACATAAAGCATTAGCTGGTTTATTTCTTAAAGCAAAACAAGATTAAGTCAATATTTTTTAAAATGTTTGCTCTAAAAGCAGAAACTGGATGTCTGTAAATTGGAGAATATCAGTCAGATATGGAAGCTCAAGGCAAATGCATACACTTATGGGATAACACACCGTTATCATCCAGAGCTGTTTCCTTGCAGCTCTGATGATAATGCAATGTTTAAAAGAATAATACTGAAAGTGACATGTAGACATTATGAAAACCAAACAATACACAAAACTGTTACCATGTTTTAAATTATGGAATATATTGATTACAGAGGAAAAAATAACTAAAATACCTAAAGAACATTGGGCATCATGTTTATCCAGTTCAGTCTAGGGTACAACTGTCTGAAATTCAAAAATCATACATCTGACAAGGACATACAGTGCCCCCCATAATGTCTGGGACAAAGACACCTTTTTTCCTTGATTTACCCCTCTGCTCCACAGTTTAAAATTACAAATCAAACAATTCAGACATTGTGATTTAAGTGCACATTGCAGACTTTCATTTAAGGAAATTTACATACATTTTGGTCACAGCATGTAGAAATGACAACACTTTTTCTACATGATCCCCCCAATTTCAGGACACCATAATATTTATGACTCATCAATGGCAGGTCAATTAAAGTTGTCATATTTCAGACTTTGTCACATGTCCCTTGCATGCAATGACTGCTTGACATCTGCGATTCATAGACATCACCAGGTGCTGAGGATCTTCCCTGGTGATGCTCTGCCAAGACTCTAATGCAGCCATCTTGAGATCCTGCTTGTTTAGGGGTCTTGTCCCCATAAGTTTTCTCTTCAGCATATGGAAGGCCTGCTCAATTGGTTTTAAATCAGTTGACTGGCTTGGCCATTCAAGAATTTTCCATTTTTTTTAGCTTTGACAAACTCCTGTGTTGCCTTAGCAAATGTTTGGGATCATTATCTTGTAGGATGAAGCATTGTCCAATGAGTTTGGACGCATTTACTGGAACTCGAGCAGATTAGATGTTTCTACACACCTCAGAATTAATTCATTGTGCCACAGCCATCAGCAGTTCTATCACCAATAATGATAATGTGTGCCAGGATCTGTGGCAGCTATACATGCCCAAGCCATAACCCTTCCGCCATCATGTTTAACAGATGAGGTGGTCTGCGTTGGATCTCCGGCAGTTCTTTCTCGTTCCCACACTTTGCCCTTGCCATCACTCTAATTCAGGTTCATTTTTGTCTCATCTGTCCACAAGACCATTTTCCAGAATTCTGCAGGGTCTTTTAAGTCCTTTTTCTGAAACTGTAATCTGGACACCCTGGTTTTATGGCTAACTAGTGGATTGCATCTTGCAGTGTGTCCTCTGTGTTTCTGTTCAAGAAGTCTTCTGGTGATAGTCATCTCTGATACGCACACATCTGCCACCTGAAGACTGTTTCTGATCTGTCGGACAAGCGTTTGGGGCTTTTTCTTTACCATAGTGGGGATTCTTCTGTCATCAGCAGTGGAGGTCTTCCTTGGCCTACTAGTCCTACCGACACTAAAGGATAGAAGCAAGCCAAGGTATCTTATGAAGCCATGAAATACATTTGACGAATCACAAACACCTGGGACACCAATTGTCCCAAACATTATAATGCCCTAAAATGAAAACCCCATGTACATAAAGTGTTGTAATTTCTGCATGCTGTGACCGAAATGTACGTAAATCCCTTTAAATGAAAGTTTGCAATTTGATTTGTAATTTCAAACTGTAGAGCAGAGGGAGAAATCAAGGAAAAAGTGTCTTGTGCCAAACATTATGGAGGGCACTGGATTCAGTTGACAACCTGCAGTGACTGAACTTTATGTAACAACTGAAACACAATCCCCCCATGACGATGATGATTGTCCAACAAGGATCCCCCCACCCTGGACTTTGATTGGTGGTAATTCTCCCTTTGGGAACCCCTTCCGTGGGAGGTCGATCAGCACTAGTTCTATAATGGGGTTAGAATCCCTGAATGACACTATGCAGTGATTACAGGTCGTGAGGACAGGCAAAAGGCAAAATTGGGTTGTGAGCAAAAAAAAGTTTAAGAACCACTGTTCTACTATATACAATTACTGCCACCTGGTAAAAATCAGTAAACAGGATTGTTAAAATGCTTTTGACGAATCAGCTTAATCTTGCACTGAAAAAAATGAGTGATGGAAGTGTACCAAATTAACATAATTTTTGACAAAAATCTTTAAATTTAGCTTCTCGGATAGCCTTGATGTTATAATCACTTGTAACCCATTAACAGCTGTGTTCGATGTACTTCCAGATGGGCTTAACACTAGAATTACCAGAGCCTACGAAAAAACTCGTATATCCGGCCCACCTTAAATCGCTTCTTAAATCCGTTCACACCTCTCTGCCAGCATCCTTTGTCCTCTAAATGTGCTGATAAAAGACAAGCTGCCAGCAGCCGGCTATTCCATCCCCCCACCAACTTAGAACGTGAGCGAACTTTTCCCAGCTCATACCTTGATTGATTATCTGGGAGTGAAGTGGAGTTTTACAGTGGAAATAATAGATTGTTATTTGGAACACACGCATTTCATGCGTGTTCCGTTTCTAAAGTAATCTGTGTAAACACATTGTTAAAACAGAAACTTTTTCATATTTTAGTAATAAATGTTACAAAATGTAGTAGGCATAAACTATAGAATGTGTAAAGCCCGAGTTCCAAAGATCAAATAAACACTTTCACAAAAGCTTCAAGGGTGATACAACAGATTCCGTGGTGCAGCGCGCTAAGATTTGCTTCTTAGAGCACAGCAGCTTATACTTTGCCTCACAGACCTGAGTTCGATTCCCTACTGGGGATGAAGTGTTGCTTTTTTTTTTTCTTTTTAACCTCAAACGGACATAAAATTTATAAATTGGTATGCACTGTCAGTTAATGAGATCGTTATATTTTCATGTGGGATGCTCCTTTTAAAATATTTTTTTAACAATTGAGACTGCAATTAACATGAACAACTGTCCTTATAACTGTTATTTTTAAGATCCATAACACACAGACAGACGAGCACTGCGTAATAGAGAGACAGACAGGCAGAGATATATAAATAAACAGGGAAGGCACATGTACTGAAAGAAAAAAAGATCAACATGTGCGTTGTTCCTGCAGCACTGAATAAGCTCACCCGCTCTAACATCACCCCTCCCCCCATCTGACTCTCTAAGTAACAACTGGAAAAAAATCAAATTCTCACTCAGAGAATCTGTTCAAAACTTTTAAAAAATATGGTAGGATCTAATTAATAACATTTCAGAATAAGCTTCTAATCGGGATAAAGGATACTCTTCCTTCCTTATTGCTTCAAAGATTTGCTTTGTTGGTTGGCTCTCCTCTCTTTCTGTCTTTTGGGTAGGAGTTGAATTTTGTTTTGTTAAATTTGACTTGATTGTATGTAATGAGTGGTAGAACATCTTATTAAAGAAAGAAACATCCTCTAACAGGACAAATCAGTCATCAGGCAAGAGAAAAGCTATTCATTGAATCTTTTAATTACTCCTTGGCAAAATGCCTAGGAGGGAGCATTCTTCAAAAGCAGTCTGATAGAACCTGGTCAGAATAACCAGACAAACAAAGAATAGACGTTAATTTTATAAACTATTGGATTTACATACAGTGTCAATCAATGCATACATTTACTCTGGTTGGTTCGCTGGTTTACACCCAAATGGCTTATATAAAATAAAAGTATTTTATTATATTCTGGTTCTTCTTATGCCTTTGAGTTGAGCTACCACCCTTGAAATTTCTGTGCATATAACAACTGTCCATTCTGGTTGTTTTATACGACATCTGCTGATTTCTTAGTCATCTGTTAATCATCTTTAGTACATTTTGTTGTTCATTTGACCTTTATCTGGTTTCCTGATATGCCTGCAAAGGTTTCTGACATTTATTAACCCTTTATGCTATTTCTTTAAGATGAAACTATGATACCCTAAAATTATTCTTCCACAAATGGTATCTTTTTCATTGCATAATTTAGACTTGATCATATATAATGTTTTTTTCTTCAAATAAAATTTGAAAAAATAATAAAAGAATGAAATCCAACTTTTAATTGAAGTAAGTTTATTTTGAGAAAAAAATATCTCATCAAGAAATACTTACTTTTAACAAAACTACACGTGTAATGATTATTGGTGTCCCTAGACATTCTTATGAAAAAAGTAACTGAAGCATCTGCTCCATTTATATCCAGCTTTTTAAAGTTGACCTGAGTGTGTAGAAACTTCCAAGTAGTAATCCATGATTTCCTGTGCCACTGGTGTATAAATATGAAGTGGCTAAATCCCCTTAGTCATCCATTAACATGGGAAAGATAAGCGAACACAGAGTTCAAATGAGAGAAAAGTGTGTTGACTTTCATAAGGCTTGGAACGATGGTAAGGAATTGTTACATGCCTGAAAATGCCTGGATGTACAGTTAGGGCAATAATGAAAAAGTTCAACTCAACTGGAACTGTTACCAACTTGTGCACAAAGAGCACGATGGTAAGATGGTAATAAAGAAAAAAGTCACCAATTCTCCAACTACCATCAGATACCACCTCAAGGCCAACAGATTATTTGGAAGGCATGCCAGAAAAAAGCCACAAACGTAAGTGCCTGTAGCTTGTCAAACGCTAGTGAAACTTTGATTGGAACAATGTCATATGAACAAACAAAATTAAAATTAACCCTTTTGGGAACAAACACTGAAGGTGGGTTTGGTGTAAAAAGAAGGATGGCAATATCGAAAAGAAAATGATCTCACCGTCAAGTACGGTGGATGTTCTGTAATGTTGTGAGGTCGTTTTTCCTCCAAAGGCCCTTGGGAACCTCGTCAGGCTGGGGATATACTTAAGGCTATGAGACGTGTGCGCTTGAGGACGCTGCTGCTATGCAAACAGTGTACTGTATATGCTTGAGTGTGTACTTTAAGTAAATCTGGAGGACTCCACCAGATGGCGGTGTGAGAAATCATCAAGGTGAGGAGACATCATCCAGTTTCACTGCATTCTGACGCTGCTGTGAAGGTGCAAAGACGGCAACAGGACAGAATACAGAAGATGATATATGAGACTTTAAATGAATTGCACCATTATGATGGGGAATATAAGATGCTTGCATTGCCTGTGCAAGAAATGAATGAAGGAAAACACCAAGAACACATTCACATGTCAGCATTTAAATTTCATGATTTGCTTCACCGCTTTGAACCATTCATCAAACATCAAAGCAGGCAGATTTATCCTTTCGGAACTGCAGTGTGGCTTGCTGTCACATGTTGATAGTAAACAACGATACTGATGTCGCGTACCAAAACTTGGACACACATGCCACCCCATATTATTCAATGGTACTACACACGTTGGGTTAATTTCTGACAACATGCTCAGAAGACGCATCAAAAGAAAGCTTTGAATGCATGGTAGCCATGATGCGTGCATGTGAGCATTCTGAGCATGAAGTATAAACCAGCCCTTAGGGTCCATGACATCATGGACTCCATGAAAGAGCAGGAGATTTTAAATGTAAATCTGGCTGTCTCTGCAAAGAAACTAAAACTGGGTCATCCTGGATCTTACGGCAGGAAAATGATCCAGAATATATGTCCAAATCGGCACAAAAATGGTTCAAAGAGCACCAAATCAAGCTTCTGCTATGGCCATCTCATGGCCCCACTGGATACCTGTGTGATAACCTGAAGAGGAGAGTGCACAAGAGAGGACCTAGGAGCAGGGATGATGTTAAGAGATTCTGGAAAGAGGTATGGTCTCAGATTCGCTGCTCTGTATTCTCCGGCCTTATAGGAGAAGACTCAGTGCTGTTTAATTAGCAAAGGGAGTTTGTACAGACCATTAAATGCAGGGGTGCCAATATTAGTTTCTCTCAGAATAACAACTAAAAGTTGGAGTTCCTTCATTTTTTTCGGTCTTGAAATTAAAGTAATTTATCAAAAGGTGATTTTTTTTTTTTTTGTATAACATTTTTAACTCAACCTTACCGGGGTCCCAGTAATTGTGGAGGGGGACTGTAAAATAAAATTATGCACAGCCAGGCATATTAATTACTTAAAAATATTTTTCCTAATCTAAACTTAGACCCTCAGTTGTGCATGGAATGTAAAAATAATGGTAGACATCCCACATCCACACATTGCAAGTGCAGACACGAGTTACCTGCACATAGAACTCGTTTCAGTTAACAGAAGTTGAGTTAGTTAGAAAGTGTTTTGCACTTTTTATAACACAGTTTACATCACATTTCTTGGGCTGCCCACTTCTGATCTGGCAAAGTCTTCATTTGCCTGTCTATGTACCATCCTGGACCTTCAGTATGAACAAACACTTTCATGTCATTCTCCTCTCTACTGCCACAGTTTTAAAAGATTTCTAATGCTTTATGCGTCTCTAAATGCAACATGCTCATCTATACTGACAGAAACATAAATCCAGGCTTAGTTACAGAACAACTAGAAACTGGGGAGTCTTGTACTAGAATGTTAGGATCTGATATGCAATGCTTTTTCTTTTCTTTTTTCAGTAATTATGTTAAAATATGAATGACAATCCAAGTACACGCTCAATAGAAAAGGGCATAAAACTTTTAACTTGATAAAGGCATAACAAACCCACAAATGACTTTCTTTTTTTTTTTAAATCATAATTTTTTTTTTTTTTAAAGAGTGCAGACACTAATTCAAACATTATTTGTTACTTCTACACTGAGATACAAATTTAAACTACCTTCAGGCAGTGTATAAACTGAACAGACATCAACATCCATCTTAAATACCTTATAAATGCATCCAGCTTCTTCCTGTGGCTGCATAATACCCCTTAAAACTGAGTGGTGGCATGGTTTTCCTCATCTATTATTTAATTTGTTCACAATTATATCTTACTTTCTGTGAAGTTGCATTATCAAAATGTGACAGACCTATTGGGTTGTAGTCCAGTAATCTTTTTGTTCTGAGATAAAGACACAAAAATGGATGATGTGGCTTTGTTTCATCTACTGCGTAAATAAAAGAAATGGCTAAAATATTCAGTGCCTTCCATAATGTTTGGCACACGGATACATTTATTTTCCTTGATTTAACCCTCTGCTCCACAGTTTAAAATTACAAATCAAACAATCCATACGTAAAGTACATTAGAAACTTTAATTTAAAGGTATCTGCATATATTTTGGTCACACTATGTAGAAATGACACTTTTTCAACATGGCCGGGGCCATCATTTCATATTTATATATATTTTCATATTTCATTTCATTCCATCATTTCAGGGCACCATAATATCTTAGGACACAGCCATGGCAGGTCTATTAAAGCCGTCATATTCCTTACTTTGTCACATATCCCGTGCAATAGTTGACTGCTTGAAGTCTGTGATTCATAGACGCCACCAGGTGATGCGGATCATCTCTGGTGTGTCTTTATCCCAAACATTATTGAGGGCACAGTATATGATAGAATTAGATATATTAATCCATTTCTGGGCTATTATAATCCAATGTTAGGGTCATGGAGAGTCAAATATCAACAGAGTGAGTAAAAGTTAAGGATGTTACAGGGAACACTTACTCACAAACCTCCAATTCATTTATACACGGTAAACACAGACTGGCTAATTAACTTAACACATACTGTAAGTGTTTAGAATGTTAAAAGATAAGAGTAAGAATAGAAATGCACAGCAAAACTGGGAAAAATGTGCACATTACATACACACACCATTATTCAATTTCAGCCTCCTGAAGCTATATGGTATCTACACTGTGCTACTGTCTATCCAGTAAAAACAGGGATACAGATCTCTTTGACCAGTCCAACACAGAAATAACTATTGCTTAGTCAGACTTCCTGGATTATTAAATACGTTCACTCACTAAGTAAACTATATACTTTCCATCACTAATGGGCTTTTGTTTCTTTCTGGTACAGTGTGTACACTTAAGCCACTAAACATAACATTAACTTGTCAGATGACACCTTCCTTTTCGGACATGCCACTTTACTTCAATTGCATGTTTTTGTTGACCTGATTTATACAACTTCTAATGTTTTTGTTTCGTTGCCTTCCACCCTTTCTCCTTCACCTTTACTCCTCATGCACTCTCTCCCTCTCAAAACGTCCATTCTTCCTTCTACCCCTATAAGTCTCTCAGTACACAGCAACCTATTTGGGCAGGTTGCTCACCTAATGAGGTGTGTAGATGCAAATTTGAAATATTTAGCAGCTACCAGTAAGACAGGGTCTTCTCTTCATATATTACTCAATGCAGTGTTTCTTAAATTGTTTTTATCTTGCGATTTGATTTTGCCTTCTTTGTGTCTTAAGAGATGCAGAATCACTGCCTACAGTCATCCCGGGGGAGGGGGTGTGGTCCACCTTGGAGTCTCCACACCGACAGTCAGCCATTACCCCTTGAAAATTTGCAGTAGGTCACACGAGAGCAATGTCGATTGCTTAAATTACCCATGGTGACCCACTGGAAACACTCCACAAACTGTACGCAACCTTTTGCCATTGAAAACAATTGTGGATCACGAGTCTGCGAGACACTCATTCAGATAATCTGTGACCTTAAATGAGTCACGATCCATAGTTTAAGAAACTAGGCTCTAATGTACAATATAATGCAAACAAAAATTCTAAACAAGTTTAACTTAAAACTTTTTTCAACTGGGCTACATGTGATTTATAGTAATTAACATACACAATTAGACATTTTTTAATACTTTATTTAAAATCTTTAATACCTTTAACTTTGACATAAGGTGGCTATTTTTAGAAAATTAAGACATCTGTGTTATGGTAAGGAAGACAGAGGTTACATGATAAGATAGTAGCACTCACTGATCAGAGTGTTGCATCTTGATGAGCACTTGCAAGGAAGAATTTCACATGTGACAATGTTGAGCCTACGAACCAATCTTCAATGTCACTCCCTTTCATTATTTATACTTAAGGTTAGTAATGAGACAACATCTTCTTCCCCAGCCCCCAAGGCACTGTTATTTTGACTAAGCACCAGATATGTTTTAATAATAGTACAGAGGAACATGGAAATAGACTTTCATAATTTTGGTCCATCTGGCTAGTGCTGGTAACACATAGTTTTTTTTTATAGAGTTGTACTGCTTGTTACATGTGAATTCATCATACTTTGCTCATTATTGAAATTAACATTTTAATTATTACTACCGGATCACAGATTTTACACCAAAAGGGGATGTGTAACTGTCACAACTAAGCTTGGAGTTGATCATAATATTGCTGCTCTGGAAGAAGCTCACATAGATCTTGGCCATCATTTATAAAACTTTGTGTAATTCTGAGCGTGAAAATATGTATATGACAAAAAACAGAAAAAAGAAAAAAAAATCAGATTTATAAAACCTGGTGTATGCATATCTGAATGTAATTTAGCTGTTATAAATCACAACAATGTTATAAGTGTGCAGTTGTGCCTAAAACCTTACCTGGTTCAATCCCGAAATAACCATATATGAACCATGCTATCAACCTCATATATATGCAATAATGATGATGCAGAACTTCATTGGCTGGTAGTGCAGCCACATGACACATCCAGTAGTGCAAGGTAGAGGTTCTCGTCTCTAAATCAGAGTCATGCAAAGAACCTTTGTTTGGTGGCCTAAGCACAGGTGTCAGCAACAAATGGCAAGTACAGTATGTTGGCAACAGGCTACTGCTGCTGCAAACACTGTGAGCTCCAGTCATACCATGCCTGAAATTATAAAAAAATAAGATCTGATATCTGGCAAGGAAGCAGATTACTACAGAAGTGGATTACTAGTCACCATCAGAGTATGCATGTAATAGGAGGAGGGGGAAAAGAACACATCTACGCTCTCTGATTTCGATCTGCAAATGGCATCTGTAATTGGAGATGCCTTTTTATGCAGCACTATGCCAGAGCAGTCCTGAGGATTGTCGGTCTTGTTGTGACATCACAGATGACTTGCATGTTAATAGAATGCAACTGCTTACTGTTAACAAAACCAACTTCTTTTTTGCTAGGTGCCAATATTGCAATATGAGTTAATTAAAGTGCTCCATTTATGTTAGGAAAACAGAATACTGCTGCAAATTGCCATTTCATGTTGGTAACAACATGTTATGCTATATGTATGAGAACCCAAACCATACGAAAACTGGATGTAGCACTTCATCGGTTGGTTAAAGGCTACCAGCAGGTGAGACAGAGGTAAGGTTGGCTGAGATATTCCTGACCTGTTGGCTAGTTCACTGAGAAGTGACAACAGGTAGTCTAAACAGATGGGGAAAAAAATGCAAACACGCATTGGTCCTCTAAAAGGGGAACTAAAATACAGTTCATCACATTTAACTTTAATATATTTCTCATGTTAACACACATTATAACAACAACTCAGTGATATGAATTGCGTGCGAGTTGTCATTTATCTGGTTTGGCTGCATTTCCCTACATGATCAAGGGTGTCGTCATTTCCTAGTACCACCGAAATGTTGTGTACACAAGGGTCAGAGTTGCCACAAATATGTGCACATTAAGTTTTCTTTTATAAACCCAGATGTATGCGTGGGACTTTGTGTACGCACATTTTAAGCCTCTTTTTGGACATATGCAAGCTGTATAAATGATGCCCCTGGCCACTATCTATAAGTGTGTTAGCTTTCTCAATGGATTTTTCTGCAGGTGCTTGTTCTAACATCCTAAAAACACACAAAGAGACTGGCGGCTCTACAGAAGAAAGTTGCTTTTTTTGTGCTAAATAAATAATGGGAAAGTAAAATCTGTTAATTGTTGTGTATCATGTGTGGTGAGATTCATTTCAATTTAGGACTTGGTGAGGACTAGATGATTGTTACATTACTGTATGTGAGTAACACATTACTGTGATTATTTATGGTGAGTTTAATACAAGGGCAATCCCAAAAGTAAGGTCTCCTATTTTTTTAGAAATACAAACAACTGTTTATTTTCTATAATATTTACATCATTTTAAAGGTTAAAGAATTATTTATTTTTCTACATAATCGCCATTTCGGTCGATGCATTTTTGTAGACGCTGTGGTAGTTTTAGAATGCCCATGTCATACCAGCTTGCCGCCATGTCCTTCAGGAAGCATTGCACCTCATCTTTCACCTCTTCGTTGGAGCAGAATCACCTTCCAGACAAATGTTCTTTCAACTTAGGGAACAGGTGGTAGTCACTGGGTGCAGAGAGCATCCAGAGTGAATTCCGGATTCAATTGGCGATGAATTTCAACTGGTTTAACGCCTTTTGCGTTCAAAAATCAAATAACTGCGCAAACTTCGCACTTGGCGGTAGCGTTCAACGGGAGCTCCATTTTCAAGGGCCGCCAAGCTAAGATTGAGCATCCCAGTGAAGCCGCGCATGCTTGTTTGGGAGTGGAGTAAGCACCAATCACAACAGTGTGGCCAACAGCTGTACAAACAGTTTCTCTACGTCCCCACCGCTTTGGAGACCTTACTTTTGGGATTGCCCTCGTACTTTCATGTAGAAAAAAAAAATCCCAAGATCTGTACATATTCTAGATCTAATTTCCATTAACAATAATAATAGTCAGATGATTAATATGAACAGTGACACTGATGTAGGTCAAAGCAGGAAAATGGCATAAAACCTGTGATACAGCGGTTGGTATTGACACTCACCATAAATGAGGTCATGTGAGAGATATAGGAACTCTTTACACACAAATACCTAAACTGTATTTTTGTTACTGGGGACTGCAGCAAAAAGAAAACAACATCCAAGTGAGACATATTTTTAAGAACAGGTCGTGGAGCTTTCACTTCTAACTGATAAGAATTTTGTAGCTACCTGAGTTTGCAATAGATAACAGATGGCTGCTGCATGAAATACTCTAACCAACCAGAATTACCTGTATAAATATTTTATTTAAACATGTAATCTACAAATACCATCTGGCCTGTTAAACGTTTTAACTAGACAGGTACCTAATGCACTATTAGCCTTAGATAACTGTATAAATGTACTATATATTAACAGAGTTACAAAAATATTACATTAAAGGAAGCACGCATCAGTTTTTGCATTACTCTAAATTATTTAGATCCTCTCATATAAATCAGAAAACCAAACGGACAATTCAAACTCTTCGTGTTATTTAAATAAATGTAAGAATTACAAACACGTAGGAAGTCTGAAATGTGAAACTACTGTACTTTTGAGAAGGACCCAGAAGTCACAGTGGATTCGTGACCATCTATATCAAGACAGCATACAGAAGCCATTAAAAAGGGTAACAGAATATTAGGTTGAATAGCACAATGTGTGGAGTTTAAGTCAAAGGAGGTTATGCTTAAGCTTTACAACACACTGTTGAGGCCTCACCAGGAGTACTGTGTGTAGTTTTGATCTCCAGGTTACAAAAAAGACAACAGCACTAGAAAAAGCCCAGAGAATAGCAACTAGGCTGATTCCACTGGCCTCATTTATAAAGCTCATGTACTGTACGCAAACTCCCACACAAATGACAGGATTTATAAAAGAAAACTTAACAGAGGAATGTGTGAATATTTATGTTGATACTGACCCATGTGTACACAACATTATGGAGAAACTTGAAAAACACCAAACCCTTGATCAAATAGAGAAATGCAGGCAAATCAGATAAATGACTTCCATGCATAATTTTTCATATCACAGAGCTGTTGTTATAATGTGTGCTGATGTGACAAAAATATTACACCTTAAATGCGATGAATATGATGTACAGACACTAAATTTAGTTTCCTTTTAAAAGGGCTAATGCTACGTATTTGCACTGAAGACATTTTTGGATTTTTTATCAGTTTATATCTGTTACTGGCAATGTATGAAAGGCAAGCATTGTATAGAATGCCTAGCCAATATATAGAATGCCTGGCGTTGGACAAAGTATGAAATATCCGAATTATTTTAATATTATATATACTTTCCCTAGGCACTGTATGTAATACCTAGGCATTATATAGAATGACAAACGCTATTTAGGCAAAGTATTAAAAGAGAGTCATAAAAAGGCTTTTATTGAAAAGACGTATATGAAAATGAAAGCAATACAAAATAAAGTATAGGACTTTCTTATTGAGGGAAACAAGAGAAAATAAAACATGAACCTACTTGTTACCATGTGACATTAGAAACATCATTAGTGGGAGCATTTTATACTTTGCCAGTTTGTCTTTTGGCATTGCATAGAATGTAGGAAATGTGTGACATATTAATCGTTTCATACTTTGCCGTCCAATTTTCGGCATTCTATATATTACCTAGGCATTCTATACAATGCCTGCCTTTTATACACTGCCGGTAACATATCCAAAACCTGTTGTCAGTTTTCAAGGAACTGGCCGACAGGTCAGGAATATCTCGGCCAAGCTTCACTCTATCATGCCTGCTGTGCTGGAAGCCATTAATCAGATGGCAAGGCACTACATCCAGTATTCGTATGGTGTTTGTGCACATGCATAAATCATAACATATTTTTGTCAACATAAAAAAAAAATCTGCAGCAGTGTCCGGTTCTCCTAACATAATTAGAGCACTTTGCTGCACTCCTATTGCAATAAGGGTACCTACTGAGAATGAAGCTGCTTTTGTTAACCATAAGCAGTTACATTCCATTAATACACAAATCATTCAAGATGTGATGGGCAAACATTGTGTTTCGATGGCCTGGTTCAACTGGTCATTCATTTGTTTTGAGACAAAGCAGCTTTGGCAGACGTGACGGTTCTGTACATAGTGGTTGGCTTGTTGTAACTGGTTGAACCCTCAGTGTTTCACATGGCCGGTAATACTCATTGTAACAGCAGTCAGGTCAATACTTATGCCAGGGGGCAAACGGCTACATACTCAGACGATGGCGCTTTACACCTTTCCCAGACTCTCACTGCACAGACGTGTGGTGCTATAAAGTCTTATGTTTTCAGTTGCGGAACAAAACCAGATACTCTTGAATGCAGGTGGTGGGGTCTCGACGTGCTAGGAGGGTAATGATGCTCTACCAGTCAATGAGGTTTTGCAGCATCGCAAATACCTATGTATGAGGTTGATTAGCATGCTCCATATATGAATGTTTCAGGGTGGGTCTGGGCTGCGTTCATGTATGCAAATTTACAAGGTGATTGTGATTTATAACGGGTAAATTGCATAGAAATGTGCATACGCCACATTTTTATAAAAAAAAATTTTTTGGCATATGCATTTTCCTGTTTTTTTGGCATGTGCATATTTTCACAATCAAATCCAAGCAGAGATTTATAAATTGGGCCCCAAGACTGCAGGGAATGAGTTATGGGGAATGATTGAAGCTTTTCATTTAAAACATATGGAGAATAAAAGGTGACGTGTGAATTTTTTAAAATTATGAAGGGAAATAGTACAGTGGATCGAGACAGTTACTTTAAAATAAGTTTGTCAACAAGAATTGTCAAACTTTAGAATGATTTTCATAACATAGAGAACTATACACAAATGGAATAAATTACCAATTGGTGTGGTAGACGGTAGGACACAAGGGTCCTTTAAAACTCTGATGTTATTTTGGAGAAATTATGTGGATAGGATTGGCAAGCTTTGTTGGGCTAAAATGTCCTTTCTTGCAAAAATTTGACTAATGTTTCTAACATTCTTTCTTTATAATGAGTACTGAGAAAAGCGCTATATAAATGTAATGAATTATTATTATTATTATTATAATGCAGTAATGTCTGAAAACATTTTTTACATATTATTGTATTTACTTAATGGGAAATGTGGAAAAAATTTCAAATGAAGAAATCAGATCAATTTTAAAGTAAATAATGACAAACATGAATACAGTATTGGATATTCATTTGATAAAAGACATTGTAAGAAACTAGTTATGTTATTACAGTGGACGCAAAAAGTCTATACACACACCTGCCTAAATCATAGATTTTGTGTAATATAAAAATGAAACCAAGATAAATCTTATCAGAAATGATTCCAACCTTTAATGCAAAATTGTAATCTATACAAAGAAGATGAACACAAATCAGAAGCTGGTTAGTGAAAAAAGGAAAACAGAAACACCCTACAAAAACCTGGTGTTATTAGCGTGCAGACCCTTTAAGAATCAAGGATGTGGCTGCATTCAGAACCAACCAATCCCAATAAGTCTCATCTCAGACTTTCTATTAGACAATTAGGAATATGTTTAAAGCATTTAGGAATAATCTGGCAATTAAAAATAGTAAGCCAGAAGAAGTGTATAGATTGTAGCAGAGAATGATAAAGTCTGATGTAAAGCAATAGCCAAGTACCTGTTTAAAGTCTGTATTTCCAATGGCAGACTGCAGACTGTAAATAACTGGATCTCCTTTCATTGGTTGTAATGCCTCCCATGTGACCTCACATGAATGATCATCCAGGCGTTCTATCCTAAGTGCTGTAATGATATGGTAGAAGACAGAAGAAGTAAGAAAACCCAGACAGAACAGAACCATTCATAAACAGCAGGGTGGTATCCTGATTTCCAGGCTAAATTGCCCACCATAGCTCGGTCATTCCAGCCTCTTAATCGTCTATCTCTAACTGGCTGTCTCCCACCCCTTCATCAGGTGGATGCTGCACATTGTTGGTGGTTGAAGTGGCTCACCACTCATTCTGTAAAGAGCACTTTGAGTAGTTAGAACAGCACTATATAAATGTAAATAATTATTATTATCAACCATGTAGATACAGTATTTGTCTTTAGCATACTGGGACATTAGCACGTCACCAAAAACAAACACATCCATCATTCAAGACAGGCTGGTTTCATATATGGTGGAGGATCTCATCAAACTTATCATTCAGGTAAAAAGCTTAGGGGTAACCGTTGACTGTAATCTAAATTTTAATCGCATATTAATCAGATCACTAGGATTTTTTCACTTAAGAAACATAGCAAAAGTTAGACCTCTTATATCATTGAAAGATGCTGAGAAATTAGTTCACGCGTTTGTTTTCAGTTGACTAGATTACTGTAACGCAGTCCTCTCAGGAATACCCAAAAAAGACATAAATCGTTAGCAACTAGTCCAGAATGCAGTTGCTGGAATCCTAGCAAGGAAAAGAAAATCCGAGCACATTTCTCCAGTTTTGATGTCACTACACTGGTTACCTGTGTCATTCAGGATTGACTTTAAAATTCTGCTTATGGTTTATAAAGCCTTAAATAATCTCGCCCCATCTTATATACAGTAATCCCTCCTCCATCGCGGGGGTTGCGTTCCAGAGCCACCCGCGAAATAAGAAAATCCGCGAAGTAGAAACCATATGTTTATATGGTTATTTTTATATTGTCATGCTTGGGTCACAGATTTGCGCAGAAACACAGGAGGTTGTAGAGAGACAGGAACGTTATTCAAACACTGCAAACAAACATTTGTCTCTTTTTCAAAAGTTTAAACTGTGCTCCATGTCAAGACAGAGATGACAGTTCTGTCTCACAATTAAAAGAATGCAAACATATCTTCCTCTTCAAAGGAGTGCGCGTCAGGAGCAGTGACTGTCACAGAGATAGAGAGAAAAGCAAACAAATCAATAGGGCTGTTTGGCTTTTAAGTATGCGAAGCACCGTGGCACAACGCTGTTGAAGGCGGCAGCTCACACCCCCTCCGTCAGGAGCAGGGTGAGAGAGAGAGAGAGAGAGAGAGACAGAGAAAAACAAAACAGTGAAAAATCAATAGGTGCCCTTTGAGCTTATGTGTATGTGAAGCACTGTGCAGCATGTCGCTTCACGAAGCAGCTGCACACAGAAGGTAGCAACGTGAAGATAATCTTTCAGCATTTTTAGACGAGCGTCCGTATCGTCTAGGTGTGCGAATAGCCCCCCTGCTCACACCCCCTACGTCAGGATCAGAGAAAGTCAGCGCAAGAGAGACAGAGAAAAGTAAGTTGGGTAGCTTCTCAGCCATCTGCCAATAGCGTCCCTTGTATGAAATCAACTGGGCAAACCAACTGAGGAAGCATGTACCAGAAATTAAAAGACCCATTGTCCGCAGAAATCCGCGAACCAGCAAAAAATCCGCGATATATATTTAAATATGCTTACATATAAAATCCGCGATAGAGTGAAGCCGAGAAAGGCGAAGCGCGATATAGCGAGGGATCACTGTATCGGAATGTCTGACATCTTATATTCCAAATCGTAATCTCAGATCCTCAAATGAGTGTCTCCTTAGAATTCCAAGAGCAACACTTTAAAGAAGTGGTGAGGCGGCCTTCTGCTGTTATGCACCTAAAATCTGGAATGGCCTACCAATAGGTATTCGCCAGGCTAATACAGTGGAGCACTTTAAAAAACTGCTGAAAACACATTACTTTAACATGCCCTTCTCATACTTTCACTGTAATTTAATCCTGATACTCTGTATATCCAATTCATTATAATAACTATCCATGATAGCTCTAAAATCTGTACTAACCCCTATTCTCTCTTCTGTTTCTTATTCCGGTGTCCTTTTGGTAGTGGCTTTTGCCACCACCATCTACTCAAAGCACCATGATGTTCCAACAGTGAAGAATTAAAAGCCAGAAGTCTGCATGTCCATCATCATCAAGTCCTTCCGTGAAATCCCTAGACACAAGAGGACTATTTCATTTATGTTAGGTAGAATGCCCAGAGGGGACTGGGCGGTCTCGTGGCCTGGAACCCCTGCAGATTTTAGAGTTTTTTTTTGTTTTTTCTGTCCACCCTGGCCATCGGACCTTACTCTTTTTTTATGTTAACTAATATTGTCTTATTTTAATTTCTTATGTTGTTATTTTTTTTTATTTACTGTTCTTCATTATGTAAAGCACTTTGAGCTATTTTTTTGTATGAAAATGTGCTATACAAATAAATATTATTATTATATTCAGTGCCTGTTTACTATAAGAATGGTGAAATTCACTGATGTTCTTCTCCCACTTCTTTGACTCTATTCCTTGGTGACTAAAGCCAGTAAATAATACCTCAGTGGCAAAATTGCTTTAATTTTACCAAAACCTACACTGATAGCTCTAATAATACAATGGTTTGGGCCATTTATAGATATGTACAAAAAAAAAAACCAAAAACAAACAGCTAGAGAACAATTTGTCATATTTCATCATCTTGTATGATTTTTTACATGTATAATTTTTGTACAGTAAAACCTCAATTATCCGTAACTCTACTAACTGGAAAAAAAAAACACCATTGTGTACACCAGCGCTTACCTATTACTGTACTACCACTGCCGTGCAGCACGTTGCGAGCTTTGCACATGGTGCTACCGTATAGTTTTCTTCCCCAGCACCACAGTTTTAATAACCTTCAGTTTTAATAGTTTCATAAGTTTTCTCTTTTGTTATAATTAATCTACTATTCCTTGTTATGGCTTTTAAAAGTATGTGAGTGGTGTTGGAATTGTCACAAAAATTGAAATTATTAAACATTTATGAAATGGTGAAAGTGTTTCAAGTATTGCTTCAATTTATGGAGTAGGAAGAAGTGAACGATATAAAGTGTGATGCTGACAAAATTGAAAAATGTATCGAAAATGGAAACCACTAATGGTAATGTTATTCTGTATTGATGTTAATGTTCTTCTGTATTGCAATTTTCTTTTTCAATTCTGTTATACAGTATTATGTTTTTTTAATGTATTGTGACATGCAGGCAGCTTGTGATGCGCTGTGGGGGAGCAGAAAGTGTGTAATGAATGCTGTAAGTAATGGGAGTGGGTGAAGGGCTTCTTTTCTGTGAGAGTCGGACATGTCTGTTAGGAGATGAGTGACAGGAAAAGTTAAGGTGGGGCGTAAAGATGTTTTAAGTAGGGAGTTAGGAGACAATAAGCAGGAGTGTTTGAGCTATAGAAAAAGACAGAATGTGAGTGGCAGGAGATAAACCGTTTGGTAGGGAGAGCTTTCTTTTATTGTTTTAGAGGTGTGCTTCCTGACCCAGATAATGAAGTATAAGACAGGGTATCGTTTGTTATGGAACAACTCCAAGTAAAACATAGAAAAACTCCAGTACCTCCGAGTTGTATTTTCTTATTATGCTGGTTGTTACAATATTATATGAATTAATTAATTTTGTTACAACTACATTATATTTTGTTAACATAGTTTTATTTTGTAAATAAATACGACTAGACTATTAGCTAAACTAATCTACTGTATATCATTTTTAAAGTAGCTGTTCTTTTCTCTTATCTGTCACAGCCTCGGTCCTGACCCCTGATGGATAATCCAGGTTTTACTGTATTTGAAAAATATTCCTTCATTTTAACTCTGATACACAAAATAGTGACGGACTACCTTTTGAAAAATCGCAAAATGAGTAATTGTTATGATACACAGTATATTTACAGTATGTACTGCATTTTACTTTTAAGGTAAATGTGCATCTGGAAAGTACAGTCACAGTCATAAATTATTTAAGTATTAAAAAAAACGCACACACACACACACTGTTATAGAATAAACCAAAAATGGGCCCACCTTTGAGAGGAGGGGGAGGAGACTTTGTAGTTGTCAATATGTAAACATCTGAGAAAGGCCCTTCCCCAGCTTCATTGAAGGCCTGAATGCAGAAGCTATAGGAGGTGGACTCATTGAGTCTTTGAACTTTGTGTGTGTGGCACGGTCCTCTGTATAAGGATACAAATCTAGAGGGGAAAACAAAGACAGACAATTTAATTTTTAAGTGTGCAGTAGATTCAGAAAGTATTCAAACCCCCTCACCTTCTGCATGCTTTATCGTGTTGTAAATTTAAATAGATGCATTTTCTACTTTTGCCTATCAATCTACTTTCATAATTTATAATGTCAAAGTGAAAGCACATTTTCAGAATGTTTACAAATGTATTAGAAATCAAAACACTGAAATCTCTCATTTATATAAGCATTCAGACGACCCCTAACTCAATACTATGTAAAAACCCCTTTGGCAGCTTTGAGTCTTCTGGTCTAAGTCTCTACACTGTCAGGGTCTCCTACTTTGAATATTTTTTGAATCTTACCTAGGGGTTTTCTGTGTAAACTTTTCACTTCATTTTTTTCCCTTACTTCAAGGAATCCATTGGCTTCATTTATTCTTTATAAATACCTCTGGTTATAATTTTGATTTGGGCTGTTTTATTGCTGCCTAGAGTGGGCGTGTCCTCAAAGGTCAAGGCACTGTCAATCACAATGCAACAGGATTGTTTCGCTGGTTTTTGAACTCTCAACAATCCTTCTTGACTTTGATTTTGTCTCACAATTCTTGGCTTTGTTTACTGTATAGTTCTTCGACTGGTTCTGACTATTGCTTCGTTTCTTTGACTACATCCTTTTCTTCTAGTCACCCTCTGAAATCTCATGTCCACTGGGCACAGTATCTACAACCTTTGCAGAGCAGGGTTTGGTCAGTTTATCCCATTCTTCCTGGGAGAGCTTCTCAAGCACCATTAGATCATTAGTTTGGATGGGAAGCGTCTGTAAACTGCTATCTTCAGGTCTCTCCACAGATGTTCAATGAATTTTAAGTCTGGGATTTGGCTGGGCCACCCAAGGACAAAGAGAAATTGGTCCTGAAGCAACTCCAGCATTGTCTTAGCTGTGTGCTTTGGGACATTGTTGTTCTGAAAGGTGTACAGTTGGCCTTGTCTAAAGTTGCATACACTCTGAATTGGGTTTTCTTCAAGGTCCTCTCTCGTTTCTTGGATTATATTATTATGTCTGTGAAATAATTTGTTTGTATATCCTTACTAGTAATAAACTGCTTCTGTAGTATTAAAAGTTTATCCAAAAACACTATCATGCATTAATCTTATGAGATGCATACACAAAGACGCACAGCATGAGGATGAATCACTTCTTCAAGTTCTCCCCTCAGCTTGTTGCACTTCTTTATACTTTCATCCACTTTCTGTCTGTTTTGTTACAGCTTTAATATACTTCTACATTATGACAGGAATTAACAGATTACTTTATCACATGAGTAAATACTTGCACTGAGGAAAGTGTGACGCAGTAGGTGGGTCTGCTACCCACCCAACTATGTTTGCGCTACTTATGAATGCTGATTAGGGAGCCATCTCTGAGGAGTCTGTATGTTTTCACATGTACAGTTGTTTCTTTTTAGGTGACTTCAATTTTCTACCACAGTCCAAAGACTGTTATGTGGATGGCAAGATCCAGGTAAGAGGTCATGTGGTTAGCTATTTAAAGCTGATCCCCACCTTACACCCCGGTGTTGCAAGGCTAACGAAGGATTTAAATTTGCCAACTAAAAAATCATCTACAAGACGATGTGCCAGCTTTGTGCTGATCGGACATCATGAGATGCCTTGAGTTACGGCATATACTGAATAAAAGCAATTATTACATTTGTGAGTGCAACATTATTTATAACTTTCCAAATGCTGATACATTTTATACATACACACTATGAATATTACATAATTGTTTTGCTAAATGCACAGAAAATAAATACAGTAAATGTGTTCTGCCCACCAAATGAAATAAATCACCTTCAAATAAAAAGAAATATTCTTTACTATACATTGTCAGTATCAACTAAGAGTTTTTCATTTCAGCACATTCTTACCTTCCATTCTTGTCCTCCATTTGAAGGTGATACTGGATAGAGTCTGTTGGTAAAGCTTTGGTGGAGCCATCTCCCCACTTAAGTTTAAGGGTATGGTGGCTGAATGCTGTGCACTCCAGGCGGGGAGGTTCAGGAGGCAGGGGTTTGGTTTTCACCTTGATAGTGTGGCTAAAGGGACCAGCACCTATATTGTTCAAGGCCTGAATTCGTATTCTAGAAATGAAAGATCACAGGCAAATTACGTGACAAACTCTGCTGCCTCTGTCTTACCACACATAAACATGACATCTCTGCTGCCTGACGAATGGTGATTGGTTACTCCACTGTATATGAAAACTGTTTATACGTATTATTTCTAAGGACAAAAGTGGCTGGCTACAAATGATCTGAAACATTTGAGTTTATTAACAAAAATAAGGGGCAGGCAGTTGTTTACAGCTGACAGACCTTTTTTAAAAACAGAGGGCTTCTGTTTTGCTTCAGTCTGTTCAAATTAAGATAGCGATGTGTTATATTTACAGAATTACACCATGTACTCATTTGGACATTAAGCAATGCATCTAGAAACATACTGTTCAATGGGTGTATCTACTGCATCTGTATATTTTGTTAGAATCAAAAATACCATTGCTTTATACGTACTGTTTTGCAACTTATTGAGTGAGGAAATAAATGTGGCAGATAGCACAAATGAAGCAAAACATGTACATGGTATTAGAGTTACTTTACTACATTGTAGTGAAAAGTCAAGCAAAATGACACCTTTTATTGGCTAACTAAAAAGATTACAATATAGATAGATAGATAGATAGATAGATAGATAGATAGATAGATAGATAGATAGATAGATAGATAGATAGATAGATAGATAGATAGATAGATAGATAGATAGATAGATAGATAGATACTTTATCAATATGCAAGCTTTCGAGGCAACTCAGGCCTCTTCTTCAGGCAAGATGTAATATAAATATGTAGAAGGTACCAGTATGATTCTCTGCTACATAGCACATTTAACAAACATTGAATTTGCGTAATTAAATAAAGAGAGATGAATTAAGTTCCTTGGCAAAAAAAAGAAACAAAAAAACACACATCTTTGATTTGCAACTCTCCAGCCTGATGTCAGTATCACTTGAATGCTCGTCATTCGATTCCTCTTTTTATTGTTTGTATGAGAGGTGAAACTAAATATCTTGAAATGATACACTTGTGTAAAATGTTGATAAAATAATACATTGTTGACAATATTATTAACCAAGAAGTTAACCAATTAAAAACAAAAGCTGGTTGGAACAAAAACCTGCAGCCACAGTGCGCCCCCAGGACCGAGTTTGGGAAACACTGCTGTAGAACCTGACATTCTGTTAGCCTTCTTAATGGCTTCTGAACACTGTCTGGCAGTTGATTGCATTGAGCCCACTATGATTCCTAAATCCTTCTTTTAAGTTGTACTTTTGATTTTTCAGACCTCCCATTGTGTATTCATACATTTTTACTTCCTATGTGTAATACTTTACATTTACTGACATTTCATCTGCCACAAATCTTTTCAAGCCTGTCTGCTGTCCAAGTCCCTCTGTGATGATTCAAAAGATTCCACATTATCTGTCAATCCACCTAGCTTGGTATCATCTGCAAACTTCACGAGCTTGTTACTTATATTCCTATCCAAATCACTTATATATATTAAAAATAGAAATGGCCCTGGCACTGCCCCCTGCTTTAAAAAGCATAACAAGTGGGAGATCAGGGTGTTGTGTGTGGATGGGTACAGAATTGGCTCAGACACACAAACCATAGGGTGAAGTGTGAGGAACCTTATCTGAATTGGCTGACATTAAGAGTGCAGTCCAGCAGGGGGCAGTGCTAGGGCCGTCTGCTCGTTTTTGTCGTTAATAAGATATAACAAAGGGGTATAACTGCACAGAGAAAGGGCAAAATATAATGAAATCAATAAAAGACAGTTAAGCATTTAAATCTATAGAAAAAGCAGAAATATTTCTAAATGTTTTATAAATGTAAAAATCATGCTACTGTGCTTTTCTGAATGTAGAATAAAAGAAAAAAATACCAGCTAATTAAATGAGATCAGTGCTTGAGGTGTTGTCACGGATTAGGAATCTGGTGGGAACAAAAACCTGCAGCCACAGGGGGTCCCCAGGACCGAGTTTGGGAAACACTGATGTATAGCATTTATATATATAATATTAAAATTTTTAATTGAAATTAATCACAGACAATCACAACAGTCACACTATTATGTGCAAAATTCAATAATGAACTCAAAAGTAATGTATTGTGTGTATTTGGTTTGCAAACACTTTAAACAAATAAGGCGCTTTTTAACAGCAGTATTCCTTTTATATAGTAGCATTTAAAATATTTCTTGTAAATCTCAACTTAAACATTAATGTAATCAAATCAAATATAAAACCAAAGCTATTTGCCACTGTCAGGGCATTAATGTTTTATCTAGTTTGTTATAGAAAAACAAGTCAGAGTCCAGAGCCACGATCATAACATTATAATAGGCACCTTCCGAGCAACAGCAAGTTAACATTTCTAAATCTGTTTTCCTTTTTATCTGAACAGATACCAGCAGAAACATTTTCTTTTATCAGGGAGCAGCATAAACAGTTGTATGTTCAGTAGCAACTCTTTGAGGGCTAATATTTTTTCCAAAAAATGGTTTCACACATAAATCAACATAACAAGTCTGTTGCTGCCTGTTGTTCCTGCTGTTGGTGCCTGTTTGCGGTGGCTCGACGGCCAGCAGAAATGCACGGTGGGCTGGCTGCCTGGCAGTCTTTGTGAGACAGGTGCACATGGGTGGCAGCTGCAGTGAGACGCAATATGGTTTGTACCTCCTGTCATTATAAGTGTCTGTCCTTCCAGGCGAACGTTGCCATAGGTGCATCGGCTACATGAACGTGTTCACCACCACGATCAGCTGGGTACCGATTAGCTGATGCAGGTACCTCGCTTTCATTTTCTATCTGCATCTCCAAATCACTTGCATCAAAATCGGAGTCTGACAAATCACAGCCCAATTCAGTGAACATACGAAAAAAGTCATCCACGGATAATTTTGCGTTGAGCATTCACTATAGTGCCATTTTAGAAGCTGTTTGCTCTTCGCTACTCATGTGCGCGCAGGGAATCGAGGTTAAATCAACAAAGCTAACTTTCCTTGTAGCAAAAGCTTATCGAAAAGTGCTGTAACAAGAAGATTACTGATCTCTATCAATCGCTAGCAAGACTGGGGCTTTCAAAATAATAATGATAATAATAACAAAAACTGTGTTAATGCGCGATAAAATAATTGTTGGTGTTAAGTAATGCCCAGCCCTAACATATTATATATATATATATATATATATATATATATATATATATATATATATATATATATATATATATATACACACACACACATTTTTTTTTAATTCATTCATTTTTAAATTTCACAATACATTTATTTATTTTCAGATTTATCTATTTAATTTTGTCTGAAATATTTCCCCATGAAATAAGTGTCAATCAACATTCCATTTTTTGGCATTACACTACTCCAAATAGCCTGTCTTTTTCATGTTTATAAAATGCAAACCCGTAAAGTTTATCTCTAGGACACCATGTGAAAATGTACTAAAGAACTGATTTTCTTACATTCATAAAGAAAAGTGTGTGAAAGAAAATCACAAGCATTATTACGCAAAAATACCAACTAATGTCTAATCACTTAAAACACACTTTAGCCACTTAGCATGCTTAAGTAGTAACTTTCATCTGAATAACATATATGCCTGTGAGACTGGATAATGCACAATTAATGTAGTTCCTAATATTCATCTCACCTGTATGTAGTGTCTGGCTGAAGATTCTCAAGCAGATGACTGGTGGTCCTCCCTACCATAACAGGTTGCCTCTCGCCAAAATCAATGCTGTAGGATGTAATTTCTGAGCCGTGGTCACAGGGCTGCTCCCACTTCAGAGCCAAGCATGTAGATGGGCAGTACTGTGGGATGTCAACTTCATTTTCACTTAAGACATGAAGAGAACTCACAGCTGCTGGGACGGAGGATGGCGTCATACACACTGTAACTTCACTGAAAGTGCCAGCACCAGCGATATTAACTGCCTGTTTATGTAAATATAAAGAAAACATAAACAATTCCAATATTTTAGTTTAAGACATTACTATAAAATGGGTGTTGAAATTCAGAAAATTAAAAAAAATATATAAAAATTATCACAATTTCTATTGTATTCTATTTTCAGACTCATGTAATATGTCTACAAAATACAGCATAACTGAAAAGATATGAAATTACAAAAATGACGATGGTTTCCTTAATCGTACCTGTACTCTACAGAAGTAATTGGTTGCTGGTAAAAGACCTTTCATCTCATGGGTCAGCCCAGGTCCAGTATAGCATATCTGCATAACTCCTTCGGCGGCTCCCCATTCTAATCGATACTCAGTAATGTTAGCACCATTGCTAGCAGATGGCTACATTCAATAAGCAAATACAAAAATGTACATATGTCGTAAGCAAAGAGTTTCATCTCATTTTTAATTAGAAACGCCAAACACCAAAGAAAAAAAAGACAGAATTCCCAAATGAGGCTTCTTACCTCCCAGTTTAATATTGCACATGTAGGAGACTTGCACACAACACTTGGTGGTTTGCATGGGTCTGGTGGCCCAGGAGCTGTAGTGAATTCACATTTCTCTGAAAACGTTCCAAACTAAAACAACGATAAAGGATTGTTGTGAAGAGTCAATCATTATTTTAGAAAGCATCTTCTGTAATGAACACAAAAGGCAGCTTATAAAGTACAAAATCAAGGTAAGAAGATAAAGAACAATATGAGAACACTGAATAAATAATACATTATAAGCACACATCTACAAAAGTAAAAATGATGCAATAGTATTTACTGTATGTACATGAACAGATTAACAGTAGTAAGCTCACAACAATGCAATATTAAAGTTGGAGAATAAACAAGTACAAATTTGTTAAATAAATGCAGAAAATAAAAAGTGGGCTTTCCTAAACACTGGCAGAGCATTTGAAACATAAAACATTAACAGTTTAGCTAACACACAAAAAACTGAATATTTAACCCAATTACTGCAAATGCTCTTCTCGGCGCTGGGTAGACACATGTTGATCCATTCAGAGTAGCGTGCGCACATACAGCCCTGGATATCTAAGGGCATCACAGACCTGTTATTGTGCAATCTCATGTGGCTGAAAGCCATCTGACCCTCTAAGAAGTTGGACGCCGACCACTCGGGGGTCACGTAACCGTTTAGCAGGAGGGAGCCGTCCATTAGGAAAGATTGTCATGAGAACAAGCCATTTGGCTCAATAAGCTCGTCCATCCTATCCACCTAGATTGTCCAAAATAACATCAAGTCAGGATTTGAAAGTCCCTAAACTGCTACTCTCTATCACACTACTTGATAATACAGTGCATCCAGAAAGTATACTCAGCGCATCACTTTTTCCACATTTTGTTATGTTACAGCCTTATTCCAAAATGGATTAAATTCATTTTTTCCTCAGAATTCTGCACACAACACCCCATAATGACAACGTGAAAAAAGTTTTGAGGTTTTTGCAAATTTATTAAAAATAAAAAAACTGAGAAATCACATGTGCATAAGTATTCACAGCCTTTGCTCAATACTTTGTCGATGCACCTTTGGCAGCAGTTACAGCCTCAAGTCTTGTTGAATATGATGCCACAAGCTTGGCACACCTTTCCTTGGCCAGTTTCGCCCATTCCTCTTTGCAGCACCTCTCAAGCTCCATCAGGTTGGATGGGAAGCGTCGGTGCACAGCCATTTTAAGATCTCTCCAGAGATGTTCAGTCGGATTCAAGTCTGGGCTCTGGCTGGGCCACTCAAGGACATTCACAGAGTTGTCCTGAAGCCACTCCTTTGATATCTTGGCTGTGTGCTTAGGGTCGCTGTCCTGCTGAAAGATGAACCGTCGCCCCAGTCTGAGGTCAAGAGTGCTCTGGAGCAGGTTTTCATCCAGGATGTCTCTGTACATTGCTGCAGTCATCTTTCCCTTTATCCTGACTAGTCTCCCAGTTCCTGCCGCTGAAAAACATCCTCACAGCATGATGCTGCCACCACCACGCTTCACTGTAGGGATGGTGCCAGGTTTCCTTCAAACGTGACGCCTGGCATTCACACCAAGAGTTCAATCTTTGTCTCATCAGACCAGAGAATTTTCTTTCTCATGGTCTGAGAGTCCTTCAGGTGCCTTTTGGCAAACTCCAGGCGGGCTGCCATGTGCCTTTTACTAAGGAGTGGCTTCTGTCTGGCCACTCTACCATACAGGCCTGATTGGTGGATTGCTGCAGAGATGGTTATCCTTCTGGAAGGTTCTTCTCTCTCCACAGAGGACATCTGGAGCTCTGACAAGGTGACCATCGGGTTCTTGGTCACCTCCCTGACTAAGGCCCTTCTCCCCCGATCACTCAGTTTAGATGGCCGGCCAGCTCTAGGAAGAGTCCTGGTGGTTTCGAACTTCTTCCACTTACAGATGATGGAGGCCACTGTGCTCATTGGGACCTTCAAAGCAGCAGAAATTTTTCTGTAACCTTCCCCAGATTTGTGCCTTGAGACAATCCTGTCTTGGAGGTCTACAGACAATTCCTTTGACTTCATGCTTGGTTTGTGCTCTGACATGAACTGTCAACTGTGGGACCTTCTATAGACGGGTGTGTGCTTTTCCAAATCATGTCCAATCAACTGAATTTACCACAAGGTGAACTCCAATTAAGCTGCAGAAACATCTCAAGGATGATCAGGGGAAACAGGATGCACCTGAGCTCAATTTTGAGCTTCATGGCAAAGACTATGAATACTTATGTACGTGTGCTTTCTCAATTTTTTTTATTTTTAATAAATTTGCAAAACCCTCAAGTAAACTTTTTTCATGTTGTCATGGGGTGCTGTGTGTAGAATTCTGAGGAAAAAAATGAATGTAATCCATTTTGGAACAAGGCTGTAACATAACAAAATGTGGAAAAAGTGATGCGCTGTGAATACTTTCCGGATGCACTGTATATTCTGTGTGACTGTGGTTCCTCACTTGAAGAAAAACTTTCAAACATTTGTAAAATCTGCCCTTAACAAGTTTTCACCACATTCCTGCACTGTTATTGTAGAATTTACTTTAAAGTAACAGCTGGAATCCACTGTACACATTCCCTTCATTAGGTTAAATACTTCAGTTATGTCGCCGCTTAATCTCTGTTTGCTTAACCTGAGATGCATACACTCCTTCAGTCACTCCTCACAGCTAATGACTCTCAGTCCAGGAATCAGCCTAGTCACCCTTCTCTTGCACTGATATGTCTTTTTTGTAAATTTTTTGTAATATGATGACCAAAACTGAACAAAGTGTACCAGGTGAGGACTCACTAGTGTACAACCTAAGCATAACCTACCTTGACTTGTGTTCTACGCATAGTGATATATAACACTAACACCCTAATAACCTTCTTGATCGCTCCTGTGCACTGTACAGTCCAGGTCAAGATAAATTTGAAGTAACCACAAGAACATTTTTTAAAAAGTAAGTAAAGTATTACACATAGTAAATTATTACATGTATGAAGTAAAAATGAATACACAATGGGAGGTATGAAAATTGAAAGTACTCCTTCTGAGTAGGATTTAGGACTCCAGGTGGACTCAACATGATCAACTGCCAGTCAGTGTTCAGAAGCCATTAAGAAGGGTAACAAAATGTTAGCTTGTATATCAACCTTGATGTGTGGAGTACAAGTCCAAGGAGGTTACGCTGAAACCTTAGTATGTACTAGTGAGGCCTTGTCTGAATTATTTTGTGCAGTCTTGATGTCCAGGCTATAAAAATGACATAGCAGCAATAGAAAAAGCCTGGATACAGTGACTAGGCTGACTCCAGGGCTACAGGGATGAATTATGAGAAAAGATTAAAATAGATGAACCTTTTCAGTTTAGGTAAAAGAACATTAACAGGAGACATGATTTAAGTGTTTAACATTATGAAGAGAATTAGTCCAGTGGATCAAGACTATGACGTTAAAATGAATTCATCAAGAAAATGTGAACACAGCTGGAAAATTGTTGAAGGCAAAGTGGTAGTAGTGTGGTAGACAGCAGGACTTTAGGGACTTTCAAAAGTCGACTTGATGTTATTTTAGAAGAATTAACTGAAATTTTGTTGGACTGAATGGCCTGTTCTCATCTAGATTGTTCTAATGTTCTATAATCAACAGCAGAAATAGTTCACTCAAACATCACAGTAAAACAGAGTAATTACAATTTGACTAACATAAGCAAATGTTCTTAACATAATTACTTAAAATGCAAGCTGATCTGAAACCATGATGTGGAAAGACAAATATGAAAGTAAAGTATATAGGGTCATATATATAGGATTTATTTACATTTTAGTTGCAATCTTCGTTTGAAGCTTTAATATACTGTATGACCCACTCTACTGTCAGACAGGGCTGTACAGTAGCTCAGTGGTTAGTGCTGCTGCTTCACAGACTGAGCTTCCTGGGTTCAAATTCAGTGCCTGACTGCTACCCATGTGTAGTTTGCACATTCTCCTTGTGTGAGAGACTGACGGGATTGGGGAACTGCCGACTGTGATGTGGCACCATGTACGTGTCCGTATGAGTCCTGCATTACACTGGCACCCAGTCAGGGGTGTTTCCTGCCTTACCTACAGTGGTGCCAGGATAGTCTCCGGCCTCCACGACTCTAAACTAGATTAAGTGTGCTTCAGAACATTAAATTATATTGTTAGTACTATAAGGATCTACTTTGACAAACAACTATTTCAACAGGATCCATGATGTTTTTTCTGCTGAAACACACAGCTCCAATTCTGCATTACTATGAAACAGTCTTACTATTTTTGCAAAAAAATAATAAACTTGCTACAAATTTTCCTTAATATGAGGTAAACATAAATTAAATATTTTGAAAAATATGAAAAGCTGAGTTTGGGAATTTTTTACATGTTCATTTATGAAAACCGAATGCAATGTTTTAAAAATAACAATTTTCAATACATTTTCAACTAATTACAATTAATTACTATGGCATTGCAGTCCGATTAACTGCTAAGGAAGCCCTTCTCTGACTGCTCCAAAATTATTTCATCCCAACTGCCAAAGGAACCATTAGTCCAAGTGTGGCATAAGGCCTTCCTGAGGCACTTCAGATAAGATTTCTGCATCCTGACTAATGCAAAAGAAATTTCATCATTGGCAGCAGCAGAGAAAGATATAAATAGCTGTCATTGACTAGATAATGGCCTTTGACTCCATTAATCTGAAAGCGCTCTAGAATATCTTGTTTAGGCTCAGATGGCCAACCAAATTACTCTCAATCTTGAGACTGCTACATAGACAAATGACTGTGACACTCCTTTTCAAATCACTGAGAAAAAATGTTAAATGTTCTCTTTTCACCATTTACTGCCCTGATTCAGATCTCCAACCATTCTGCTTATGGTGCCAAAATTTGATTTCTATATCAAGTCAAACATCAACGCTAGTAAACTGTGTCTGGTGATGCCATTTCTGGGTGGCATCAAATCTCAATTCAGACTCTTTTTTGAGTAGCTCCGAGCTAGTGGAACGACCTGCCCTCTATGAGATTCCATCTATATGTTTCAGAAGTGTTTGAAGAATCTCGTGTTTTGTGAATATCTAATTGATAATAGCGCTGGTAAGTTTTTGTAACTATCAAAGGCGTAACTACAGTAGTCTATTGTCGTTCTGTATGGTTTAGAGCTCTTCACTTGTGATGATCAGTTTTTCAACATTGTCTTGTTGCACTTGTTCCTAAACAGTCCCCCAGACTGATGTTTACTTGGTTATGTTTTTAAGTTGCTTTGCATAAAAGCATCCAGTAAGCAAATGAATGTAAAAGGAAATGTAATGTAAATTTGACAGAAATTGCTTAAAAGGCATTGCATCGGAAAGTCTGACACCTGTCTTGCAAGACAAGTCCTCAACGCCCAGCTGAGCTGAAGGCAGAGAATACAGGTTGGCCAGAGAGAGCAGTTCAGAAACACCCTCAGTGCTGCCCTTAATAAAGATCACCAGCACGTCGGCTCAATTTTACAGAATGCCCACTATGGCACTGACTGGCTGATCAGTTAGCAATTCACTTTGATGTTGTCTCTGAGAACAGCAACAGAAAGAGAAGAAGGATTTGCAAAGATGGTTTCCAAAAAAAAAAAAAACTACTTTACTAACATAATGTGTATTAATAAAACATATGTATCTGTCACAGTACAGTATTAGTGTTATAAATGTTATAGCAGGATAATGTGCACACCTCAGTTTTTCTTCAAATGTGATTAGTTTGAATGCAATGAATGACCTTAATGCTTCTTAATGTTTCATGAAATCAAGGCATAGAACAAATAAACAATGGCAAATAAAAACACAAGTCCAGGTATCATTAAGTGTACACACTTTTTTTCACATTTTTGACTCATCAAATCAGCCACCTTTTGCTGATATAACAGCCAAACTGTGGTAACCCTTGTGATTCAGAATGCTAGTCACTCTCTGTCACCAAGTCTGGCTCCAGCAAAAGAACCCCAGATCATCACACTTCCTCCTCCATGTTTGACAGTTGGTGTCACACACTGAGGGACCATCTTTTCAACAACTTGATGACATACAAACAGAACTAAAGATTTCAAATTTTGATTCATCGGTCCATAAGACTTTTGTCCAGTCTGCAGTAGTCCACAGCTGACATTTCAAGGCCCTAATTTGTTCTTTAAGGAATGGCTTTCTTACTGGCACTTGCCAAGTCAAACCTGCAGCACAAAATCTCCTCTTCACAATAGAAACTGAGACTTGCTTTTTCGACCTGCACTGTTAAGCTGTTGTGCTGTGAGGCGCCTGTGATCACACAAGTTGGTGACCCTCAGAAACTTGTCTTCTGATTGGCTGTGACTATGGGTCTGCCAGATCTCTTCCTATCAGAGCTTCTTCCAGTTTCCAATTGCCTTTGGATCGTGTAGGACGCCACTGTACTCACTGATACTGTGATTATTTTTGCAATTTCTTTAAATGAAAGGCCTACACTTCTAAGGGTAATAATGCTCTGTCTTGTTTCATTTGTTAATTGCTGTTTTCTTGCCATTATCACTGGAATATTGTCCAAATAGTACTTCTGACAGTGTAGTAGTAACACAATCTGTTTCAAGTCTGCTTTAAGACAGACAGAGCAGTTTTAAGTAATCAACAGAAATTGGGACACGTACAAATTGTTTGGTTCAACTTGCAAGGATAAATTTACTTTAATTGCTGCAGGACTTCTGTAGGTTGTAACCTATTAGTTGTTTCACGAGGAAGACCCATTTGTAATATTCTGAAATTTCCTTTTTTTCAGTTTTTACTAAACTAAACTTTAAACTTAAATCTCTGGCAGTTACCTTTTCATCATTTTAGGTCATTCATTGCATTCAAACTGATTACATTTTAAGAAAAACAGAGGTTGTAAAACTTTTGACCGGTAGTGTACAAAACGTAAGAAAACAGAAAACACTTTCAACAATACCTAATGATAATTTAAAAAAAAATCAGTTTGCCAGAGTAGAATCACTATATGTGTTCAATCACTGGAGCAGGGAACAAATAAAAATAGAAGGGCCACACTGTTTGATTTGAGTGACTACATCTACATCTTTACAGCTCCTGCTTACTTTTGCTATAAGAACATGTGTTCACTTCAGGATGAAAAGATAAGCCATACCAAAAGCACACTATACTAACATAACATAAAGAAACACACTTCTTAATACTAACATACTCCACTGAAAAAAATTCTCCAACCAGCTAAATCAATAAAGCATCAGTCCACAAGTTATGTCAAACAACTGTCAGGATTATCCAGTTTCGGATGTGTGTGTCTTTGAGATGTTATTTGGTTATGTTCTGCACTGTTCCCTATGCCTTAACTGGAGTGGTGGCTCTGAGGCTAGGGATCTGCACTGTTCCCTATGCCTTAAGGTTGAAGGTTCGAATCCCGTAAAATGCCAAAAGGGACTCTTGCTCTGTTGGGCCCTTGAGCAAGGCCCTTAACCTGCAATTGCTAAGCGCTTTGATTAGTGAGAAAAGCCCTATATAAATGAAAAGAATTACTATTATTATTATTAAAACATATCTAAACAATTGCTTAGCTTAATAACTTCATTTATTAAACACTGACTGGAATATCTGAACTTAGAAAATATAGGTTCCTGTCTAGTCTTATTTCTTAGCTGATTTTGAACTCTACATGTTGGACCAAGTGAATTAAAGGACAGAAGTGCCATCTAGTGGTCATTTCTCAGGAACTGAAGGCTTAAAGAGAAATTCCTAATCATATCCATTGTTAACACTGAAGCTAGAGCTGATAGCACTCTTCAACATTTTGTGTTGTCTGCTGCTTGTAGAAAAGCATGGCCTTCAATATGCTGAATTTACCCTCCACTCTCTACAAAAATCTACATGATAATAAAAGCCATGTTACATAGCTTAAAAGCATAAATGCAGCTGCATTAGCTTATTAATTTAAGTAGTAGCATGATTTTTTCCCCAAAAACATTCCTCCAGCACTACAATCTGTAGTAAAAACTTGTGAATGTTAACATTCTAAAACATTAAAAATAACAAAATATCAAGGTGTGACTTCTGGTGTACATATGTCAATGTACCTGTTTGGTTTCATTCTAGCTATCTTCTTTTTGCCGATCTTGTAGACCACCAGTAAAAGAGGTTACTTTGTTCGGAATAAGAAAGAAACAAGCTATACGTGTTATGATGGACCAGTGTTCATAAATCAACAGAATACAATACAATTTATTTTTTATATAGCTCAAAATCACCCAAGGAGTGCCACAGTGGGCTTTAACAGGCCCTGTTTTTTTGACAGACTACCAGCCTTGACTCTATAAGAAAACAAGAAAAAACTCACAAAAAATAACCTTGTAGGAAAAAATGGAAGACATCTTAGGAAAGGCAATTCAGAAAGAGAGAGACCCCTTTCTAGGTACTATAGGTTGGTTGTGTAGTGGGTGTCAAAAAATGGGGTAAATACAATACAATACACAGAACAGAACACAAGTAATCCTCTGTAAAATACAACAGTAATAGTACAAGTAGAGAGCAAAATGCAAGAGTAGATGATATCACACAATAGGATTCAAATTTGTTCAGAGTCCTGGAGACCTCAGCCAATAAAGTGTCTCCCCTAATTGGCCATTCCACTGCTAGTCTACGCAGAGGCTCATGGTGCTGATAAGTTAGCGATATCAGAAAGTCAAGTACACTGCAGCAGACCATTTATTTTTATTTTTTGTTACGACTGACTGCCAAAATGGAAGACTAAGATTTTTAAAACTAAAGGAAAATAAGGAGGACTTTTACAAGAAAGCGACGGAGATTTTCATGGAGAAGGATAGGCGCATGGACTTAATTTAATAATAAAGGTAAGACCATAAACGGTTTTCAATTTTATAACAAATGGGATCCAACTAAGAAACAACAATCCAATATTTAAAAACTAAATTTTGATCTTAAATAAGATATTATTTTGTTTTTCTTGTTACCCTTTTGTTGAACAGTCTGTATTAAAATGGATTAAAGCATCAGAATTAAAAGCTTTTAAAAACAACTAAATATTTCAATTAAGGTCAAAATTGAAATCTGTTTTTTTGTGTACTCCACTCTATACTACGATTTGTATTGAATGAGTATGAATTGTGGAATTGGAATGGCAAATTTACAAGACATGAAGGGTGCAGAGCAAATGCGCTCTCTCTCGCTGCTATATATGTAACGTTCTTTCTTAGCCAAATATGTACCTTACCTATAAGTGTGTAAAGAAATGCTGATGAGATATGAAACATAACCAGTAGGCAATGTGCATACTGGCTGCCAACTGAATAACCTACTCTTTTGGGTTCAAATTTTTGTAAATCTGACTCTGAAGGAGTCAGTACCTCACCATCCATCACTGTTCTTTGTCATAATAAAATAGGGATTGTGAAAGAGAAACACAAATATTTTAAATCCAAACAGCAGACATAAAAATGTCTATGTAGTCCTTGGTAAAGTCCACAAAAAGACTTAATTTTAGTTTACCTCAGAGTAACACAATGCAAGGCACTACATCCTTCTGTGACACTTGTTTTTGTTAGGTGGTCATGAAGCGTTACACTGCTATCTTATCATTTTGCTCAATTTAATTACCATGTTTCTTACAGCAGGTGAAGCATGCAGCAGCACTTATGATAAAATGTCACATTCTGCCCCATTCATAGTGCACAAGAAACCATGCAAGCTATGAAACTCTGAACAACTTACCGTCACAAAATAAATGAAATGTGTAAAAAAATCAACATGAAAAAATTAATATATGTGAGGAAACATTGTTAGAAGTAATTTTGCAATTTATAAATAAAAATTGAGGGTTTTCAGAAACTGAATTTGTGTGGGGCATTAGAATGAAATGTTAAATATCTGAGTGAACGTTTTGTTTTTTTAATATATTTTTTTAATATATTTTTTAATATATTTTTCATATATTGTTTCTTTTTCTAATTCATGTATCAAATCATGGCAGGATGCCATTAGTCAATAGCTCAATGAACCTTTTATCAAATCAAAAAGAGACAAAGCACTTCACTGACCTAGCAGTGTTTCCAAAATGAGTTCACATTCCCTTTCACAAAACCGCTGTAGTACAGTACAACATTAAAGAATACTGTATTATTGATTTACTCCAATCCAGCTCTAAATTTTAAAAACTTCGGACAAAAGACAGCATATAAAAAAAGCCTGATTTGCTAGTTTTGATTTTTATACACTGACAGTCAGTGACGTCCCTTCCTGACATTTGAGCAGCTTTCTTATTTTTCTTAGAATCTTCACTGTGTGTACAGCAGTGGTTCCCAACGTTTCCTATGCCTCGCACCCCTTGAAAATGTTTGATTTAATTTACATCCCCTACAAAAGTGATATCACATTTGAAGATGAAGAAGTGCTGGTGCTCTGCTAAGCAATGAAACACAGTGGAGTTTTTATCCCTGACAGCCCTGCACTGTAGTTCAAAAACAGATACGCTGCACAGTTCAAACTGCTGCTCTACAGTCAGGACCGCCAGCAGGAGAGATGGGCTGAGTGTAAACAGCAGGTGTTACATCCAATTTAGTTCCTCTTGTCCCCCTCAGCAAAAACGTCACACAAACCTCAAAATCAGCGACGTTTCATGACTAGGGCTTGCACAGAAATCAATATTAGACCTCACCCTTCTCTATGGATCATTGCAAGGTCCAAATTTGATTCTCTTCAAACAAAGTCATTTGCCTTTATGAACGCTCCACTGTAGCAAGGAACCTACAAGAATGCAAATTTCTGCAGCTTATTCACTGGTAACAATCTTGCATTCAATGCTTGATTGTTTTCAAATTACACAACAGGAGAACCAACTTGCACACAATGCTTGCTTTGATGGGCGCAACCCTGAATGGATGGCACAATTAAACATGTATAACGAAGATTTTTTTTTAAAGTTCTGAACACTCCGTGGTCTAAGTTTATAACTAGTTTTAATTTCACAAGGACATTTATCGTGTGGCGATTGGTTATGTGGAGAAAGAAAAAGGAAGGATAGGAACTGGGGGTTTGGTATGTCAGACAGAGACAGCATGCATGCAATAAAGAACATCCATTGAATTCTGTGTTCGTGTCTAAATAACAATATTTAAGTTAAGCCTGTGCAATACCCGTTCATACATCCAGTTTTTTGGAGCCTCGTCACACCTGCCATAAAGTTCTCTACACCGAACATACACCTGGGGACCTCTTACTGCGAGGGAGCAGCACTACCGCCATACTATCGTGCATGTTTAATACCTGCTTTAATGCATTTCATCATGAAAAATTATCTTAGCATTCTACATTTTCAGAGAGCAGGAATATCATGAAGTGAATGTATTCTGTGCGTTGAGTGCAACAGGAAGTCAGTTTAAGAAGCGCATAGCGACTAACAACTGGGTTAGGGAACACTTAACACAAAGCATTTAATGTGCTACATAACTTATGAAGGGGTTTGAGAAAATCTAGTGAATTAAACATTGATTTTAGGATGAAGTTTAGTTTATAACATTCTACTTTAATGACCAAATAAACTACAAGAATAAAGTGGAAATGTCGACTTTAATCTCGACATAGTTTTTTTTTTTTTTCTTCACTGTGTCCGTATTTTTTTTTTCTTCACCGTGGCCCTAATACACTTCCGTAGGGCTATAACACAAATAGCATTATACTCTGCAAGCTGCAGTTTTATTATTTATGTATATAGCTTAGCTTGAAGCAAGGTCCATATTAATGCAGTTTGCCTTAATGATGGTTCAGTTGGTAAAGATGTCATCACCAAGTTGCACTTGTTTTATTTTATTTTATTTTAATTTGGTGAATACTGTCTAATGCACCTGGGCTTGAAGTCTTGGAAGTAATAGTATTATTAATGGAAGTTGCACTATTATTTATTTTATTGTTATTATTTATTAGTTTAAATATTATGCAGTTAATAATGGTAAAGTTGTTTAAAAAGTCACTTTAACATGTCAGTGGACAGAGATTGTTAACATTAACAAAGTGTAGCTAGTTTACAAAAAATATTGACTATTCCTTTTTTAACACATGTTCAATGCAACACAACTTTTGACAAGCACCTCTGGATATTTTACTAAGTCTAAATGCCTCTTTGGATGGTTGAAAATATGTTGTCAAAATTTTACTTTAAGTTGTTTGCAAACATTGTTCAATAAAAAGGTTCTATATTTTGACTGCATCTGTCTTGCAATGTGATTCCTTCTCTTCATTAGTGCCACCCCCTTGAAAACTATCACTTTATGGGGCCATGCAAACCTGTATTAATACTTGTGTGCACATTAAAATGTTTTTTTGTACAATGTATAATTCTCATGACAGTGGAATAGGTTATTCTTAGACAGTAATTGCAGTGGAAAAGTGGTTAACATCCACTCATGCATGGGGAAAAAAATACCGTCCAATACCGTGAAACCGGTATAATTTTGAAAAATACCTTGATACAGAATTTTGGTCATACCGCTCAGCACTACTATGAACTCATATAAAGATTTGGATTTGACACAGATAGAATTATATTCATAATCTTCTACATTACGTGATCGCTCCATTTACACAGAGAAGCCATGCGCCGTCAGTTGAAATTAAAGTGTTGGTAACGTTACATATAAAATGCAGTTTTGCTATAGCAATGATTTTGGTATGTCACAATTAACCATCACTCAAATTCTGCAGCAAACTTTAATTGCCCTTAAAATATGCAGATTAATACACTTGCCCACAACAACCTGAAGTAATGTTAAAGAAAGCTGTATTCATGCAAATCGACACACACATAATGATCACTGCCCCAAGTGTGGATGAGCACACACGCATTTGAATCACAAGCAGTAACACAGTATCAACAATCAGGTGGCCATGGGTACAAATTGTAGTTGACTGCATATTACCCTGAAGATAAGCAGGGCCAGATTGGTGATTGACAGTGAAAGGTCACACAGGTACATCGAGTGCTGCATTCCTGAAACCCCTGGAACATTACTGTTACATTTTACAATAATAGAAAGGTTCACGAAGGTAGTTGGGAGACTCCTAGGGCAAAGGATAAATAAAGCCTCACAGAAGATAAAGGCGGTCACAGACAGAGACACGGCCCACCACAGTGGAAGATGATTGGGACAACAGTAGAGTGAACGTTACTTCAGAAACAGTGCAAGAATAGCTGTGGCTAGTTTGCGCAACTGTTACTTTGCAAGGTGTTTCCTGGGGCCATAACAACGTGAAGGTGATTCACCTGAAAGTATGGCTGTGGATCATCAATCAACCTGTTTTCTAAACCTATGTTATCCTGAGCAGGACAGTAAGGAAGCTGTCATTGTTAAGAAGAATTCATTGTTAAATAAATGTAACTGTTATTAGGCTATACTTTCATTAAGTGAGCGTGTCTTGGTCTTTCCATCTCAGTGTTCATTACAGTATTATTTGTGACGTTTTTGCAAAGTGGCCACAATTCCATGCAGCTTAGCACAATACCAGTAAACCCCCGATTCTCTAAAGAATCGCAAATGCAAGAATGGCAATCAGTTTCTATTCCCTCCGATATTTGGAGGAATGACAAATGATGGAGGGTGGGAGCGTCCTGGTAAAGTTTATATATTTGTATATATATATATTTGTACTAAAATTAATCAATTTATTAAAACAAAAATTGAATTTTAATTGTTACATCATTTAAGTCCAAAATGTCTGAGTTGCACTTATAACTACAAACAATATTGGAGTGGAAAGGTTTAAATGAAGTTAATTGGAAACAAAACATTCATAAAATGGTGAATCCAAAATAGTTAATTTCTTTCTGGAGCCGTGACTCCTTTGTTTCTGCTCTTTCAGAGGCGTGTTGTAGGAGCCTCCGTTTATTGTTTTTATCCATGCGGTCTCGTTTTTGTATTTCCGTTAGTTGAGCTGTTTCTTTTTGGAGCCGTGACTTCTTTGCTTCTGGTGTTTCTGAAGCGCGTTGTAGGAGCCTCCGTTTATTGTTTTTATCCATGCGGTCTCGTTTTTGTTTCTCTGTGGCTATGTCGTTAGGTACAACTCTTACTTTTAATACTGAATTACCGTTATGTGATTAATATGCCACACTGACTGCTGGCACAGTGGATTACAGCAAGTTTAGTTTACAGGTTGTTTGTTTGGGCGCATCCATGTGGTCTCGTTTTTGTTTCTTTTTATCCATGTGGTCTTGCTTTTGTTTTTCTGTGGCTGTGTCGTTAGGTAGAAGTTACCGTTATGTGATTCAAATATGCCACACTGACTGCTGGCACAGTGGATTAGAGCAAATTTAGTTTCCAGGTTGTGTTGTTTGGGCGCATCTATGCGGTCTCGTACAGGTTGTGTTGTTTGGGCGCCACCTACCGACTCTGGGAAGCCGCTGGGTTTGACTCTGGGGCACTGAGGCGCTCTGGCGCATGTGCCTCGGTGCATCCTGCGTCCGCGCATATATTAAACCATCGTTTAGTAATATAGATCCTACCTTATTATGTTTTCCTTCTTCTTCTGCAACTACCACACTGAATTTTATTCTTAATATTTTTGTTGTCTAGCTTTAGTATTAGTATCAGAAAACTATAAAATAACATGATTTTCAACTTGTAGCACGGGTGGCTTGAAATTGTGACGTCATTCATTCTCAAAAGTGAACTCTCACACCTCGTTGAAAGTGGGTGCAGGACATTTTAGAAATCAGTCTTATGTGCCACTCTGAGGTAGGACAAATCCGTATCCCAGTGCAACTTTTACTACATTTTCTAGGAGTAATTTTGAGATACCTGATAAATATAAGCCCTGACTACTGATTAAGAAACCAAATGGATTTACACCATGCATAATGTAACTACAACTCCACCAGAGCTGAGTTTGAGATTGGGGGAAGATGGAAGTCTGTGGTGGTGCTTTTTTTAAGAAATACCTTTAGGCTCCATGGGTGTAAGTGTGGCCCAGGGATGTTTAATGGGCAGATTAGGGTGCAAGTGTGTGGGTCTTAATTAGGACACCACACCCATAGAGGTATAAAGCAGAGCATGCATGAGGGACAGAGAGGATAGAAAAACTGAACAACAAGCAATGTAGAATTGGGTATGTGAGCCAGCTGGTCAGAGGTCCCAAGAGGGAACAGCGCTCCAGGGTGGTTCGTCAGACAGTGAAAGTTTGGAGGAGTGGGGATGATTGTGATGTGCCCTCCCAGGGATCTCACAGATGCCGGAAAAGGGTGCGAGTATGACAGAGGTCAGGCCCTGATCATCCTGGCAGAGGCCAAGGAGGCAGACAGGTCAAGAGCTGGACAGAAAAGCCACAGCTGCTGGCATTTCCAGCCAAGCCGCAAGACCCAATGGGTGAGCAGGAAGGATGGAAGAAGGAAGACATGCTGGGCTGCCAAGGTGGTATAGAAAAGAAATTGAACCCAATGTTTACATGGTAGTATTCAGGGAGTTTAGTTTACTTATTGAGACGTTTTATCCTCCATTTGAGCACTTGTTTATATTTTACGATTTATTGATTTAAAGAAGTTTGCATTGCCCAAGTTATCTGTTGATGATCCTGTGTTCAAGAGAGACAGCCAAACCAGACTGTAATAAACACCTTTGCTTTCAATGTATGAAAGAGCAAATCTGTGGCACCTTTTTGTCTTGTTATTTTTAATGGTTTTCTTGAGCACTGTTAATTTACACTTAAATGTTATGATGTGAAAAAGACGTTACCTTGAGTAAAAGTGTGACTAATTGTCTATATTAGACAGTACAGTTTCAATTAAACATTTATGATTCTTTGAAGTTAGTTTGGATGACGACTCCGGACTGTATCAACATGAGCAAGTGTGGATCTGAGCATGATTGTGTCTTAAAATGAAAGGCACACTTGTTAGGACATATACACAACAACTACAAAAAAATAACATCAAACTGAAATATAACAAACATATAATTTATTATAGTGGGTCTCACCCTTTACAGCCTCTGGACCCAGCCAGTTTTACTGATTTATGTTCATTGATGACCTAATCAGGATATCAAAGTTTGGAGACTAAGGGTCCCTCTTTGAGAAACGAGCATGATTTAAAAGAGCATCATACACATAAAGTGGGTAAAGGGTGTGTGTGTGGTTTATAGTGTAAGCAAGTTAGATGTTGAACTGCCTGATTTGCAGGTTTATTTATTTTACAAGCTTGTAACCAAAAGACAATGACTCGTGATCAATCCGGGGTTGAGAAACACTGCTTTAAGGTCTAATTCTGCTATGGCTGCTCATATGTAATTTTCAATAAATGTCCTCCTTCCATTTTTTCACTGGCCTGACTGCACACTCTTGATTGTTACCTTCTTGATGATCGAAAAGCTTTACTCTTGCTTGAGCTCCTTGCCGTGTTCATATATGTTTACAAACCCCCATTAGACATCCACAGTGATAGATAGGATTACACCATGTTTATGTTAACCCTCAATTTAATATAATAAGTGGAAAAATAACTTTGATTTCTTACTCCAGCTTTATTGGCTGCCCGCAGTCTGAACACGTATGTTTTCCCAGGTAGGAGATTGGATACTGTACATTCCAGTTCAGATCCCAGATAAACTTCACGAAACTCTTCTGTCTGAGCTGGGGAAAATTCAAGACCATAGCTGGTGGCAACAGCGCCGCCATCAACCTGAGGAGCACCTATATAAGAAAAACAGACCAAGGAAATAATGGCATGTTTAAGATTATTATAAAGTCATTAATATCATAATAGCTCCATGTTGTATATGACTGTATACTGTTCTTACCCCAGCGTAGCTGCAGTTCTCTTGCCTTAGGCTTACCCATAAGCCTAGGAGGCTGAGGTGATCCAGGAGGAAGCACAGCTGTCTGAATAACTAATGTTTCTGAAAGCTTTAAATACAAGATTAGTAAGAGTTTGTTAAACATCTTTCAAGTTACTGAATGTCAAATATTACTGTAACTTAGATACAAAGTTGTTAAAAATGTAATGTGGTACTCGAAGCTATAGTACTAATATGTACTGTTATACAGTTCTATTCTTTGCTAATGCACCTTCAAATATATTTCATTTTCCACATATCTGTATCTGAAATGGCCATTTTTTGAACGTTTGAACATCAATGCTATTAAAAAGTTTAAGTAAAGCTCTATTTAGACAGGATTAGTTTTACACCAACAGGCAGTGTAAAGTAATTATTACCGGAGGACCCGTGCGATTTTTAAGTCTAATTTGGACAGGACTAGTCTTACTTCAGGAGTTGGAGTAAATTTATTATTACCAGAGGACCTTGGTAATTTTAGTCCCCTCCGAATTGCTCAAATGATGAAATTTTACTGACATGTCGATTGCAGAGTATTAGTTTAATAATGGTAATTTTTATAGTCTTAATATAAGGTAAAAGGGCTTTGTATTCTTGACTGAGACGAGAATGTACAGTTCGTAAACGGTTTCTGAAATCAGTGATTTGAAATGGACTAAGATTACTTCACTCTCATGTCAAATTGTAAAAGTAATCCCATCCAAATAGGGCTTAAAACAGTGTTTCAATGTTGTTGGACATTCTTTGCAGTATCTGATGTGAACAGAATTACCAAAAGGCCAAAACTAAAAAACAATTATATCATATCTGAATGATAATAAACCCTACAGCATGATGCTGACACCACCATACTTAAAAGTGTGTAATCTGCTACTAGGGTAAGAAGCAGGGTTGGTTTTCTCTCACACATATCTTTTTTAATGATTGGTGAAATCATGGACATTTTGCATTGCAGTTCTACCTCAAGTGGTCAGTGTTGAGGAGAACATGCAAAATTGTTTTAAATTCAATGCCCTGCATAACAGTTGGGCCACAGGTACATTTTTCCTTGATTCACCCCTTTGCTCCACAGTTTAAAATTACAAATCATACATGATTAAAGTGCACATTGCATACTATCATTAAAGGGTATTTGCATACGTTTTGGTCACACCATGTAGAAATGACAACACTTTTTACACATGGTCCTCCCATTTCAGGCCATCCTAATGTTTGGGAGTGTTTGTGGTTACTCAGGGTTGTTTCATTGCTTCATAAGATACCTCAGCTTGCTTCTACACTTTGCAGTCTACAGATGCCAATGAAAGTCAAAGAAACCAGCATGAGACGGGAAACCAAGAAAAAATCCATTAAAGACAGAGGTAAACCTTAAGATGACATAAATCAACTGTCTGGAGTATCATTAAGAAGAAAGAAGGAACTGGTGAGCTCAGTAAGCACAAAGGGTCTGGTAGGCCAAGGAAGACTTCCATTGCTGATGACAGAAGAATTCTCACTATGGTCAAGACAAAGCCCCAAACGCCTGTCTGACAAATCAGAAACAGTCTACAGGGGGCCGATGTGTGTGTCAGAGATGACTATCAGCAGAACACTTCATGAACAAAAATTCAGAGGCCACACTGCAAGATGCAAATCACTACTTAGCCACAAAAACAGCATGTCCAGATTACAGTTTGTGAAAAAGGATTTAAAAGAGCCTACAGAATTCTGGAAAAATGTCTTGTGGACAAACGAGACAAAGGTGAATCTGAATCAGTGTGATGACAAAAACAAAGTGTGGAGGTGAAAAGCAACTGACCAAGATCAAAGCAGACCACCTCATCTGTTAAACATGGGGGGAATTGTTATGGCTTCGGCGTGTATGGCTGCCAGAAGTACTGGCACACTTCCCTTCACTGTGGAAACTGCTGACAGTAGCTGCACAATGAATTCTAAGGTGTACAGAAACATCTATCTGCTCAAGTACCAGTGAATTCTTCCAAACTCACTGAATGGAGCTTCATCCAAATCCAAACACATACTGCTATAAGGAATGTCAGGAGTCTGTCAAAGCTAAGAAATGGAAAATTCTTTAATGGCCAAGCCAGTCACCCGATTTAAATCCAATTGAGCAGGCCTTCCATATACTGAAGAGAAAACTTAAGGAGACTAGCCCCAAAACAAGCAGGAGCTGAAGATGGCTGCATTAGAGGCTTGGCAGAGCATCACCAGAGACGATCCTCAACACCTGGTGATGTTTATGAATGACAGACTTGAAGCAGTCATTGAATGCAAGGGACATGTTCTAAATATGATGGATTTAGTATACCGACGATTGTGCTATGCCACAAACATTATTGTGCCCTGAAATGGGGGCACTGTGTAGAAAAAGTGCTGTAATTTCGACATGCTGTGACCAAAATATATGCAAATACCTTTAAATGAAAGTCTGCAATGACCACTTAATCCCAACTGAATTGTTTGATTTGTAATTTTAAACCTTTGGAGCAGAGGGGTAAACCAAGGAGAAATGTGTCTTTGTTCCAAACATTATGGAGGGCTATATATGCAGGGAGTGGAAGCTGCATCTTTGGTCTATTAGTAGTCTTTCTGATGGCCTTTCTGCTTGCTGGGTTGAAAAATATACATAACTTGAGCTGAACTTTACACTGTCCTTAGGGCACCACATCTTCTTAAGAATAGTGTGCTAGGTTATATGCAAGGATTTTGAAATTCTTGTGTCTGCCATTCCTGATCACACAGGTCTGTTTGCGGTTAGTTATGCATTATGCAACCCAGCAACCCTGAAAGAAAGCCAACAAGAACTGGTGAATTTATGAAGAGCTAATCAGAACCCTTCAAATTATGTCAGGTGCAGGCATACTATTTGTATATGACTTGGAATTTGACTCTTTAATGTGTTTATAACATCCCTTAAACAGAATGAACACACAGAGTACTTATTTTTAAATAGATTTTTTTAAAAGATTATTAATCCGTTTTTCATTGAAATACTATTCCTCAAAAGATCCTATTAATGGTAATGAAAGTTTGACATGGCTTGTCTTGATTTAATCTCTTCTATTAAGCACAGCTAAATCTTCAGTAAGGATGTGCAGACTTTGAAGGCCATGGCATTGTGCCATATAGCATAAACTGTTGAGGATGCATAGGTAAGTTACTTTTTGAGGGTTTGAGGCAGGTTTGTTAGTTTGTATAGCAGTTAGAGAAATGGCTGAACAAAATGCACTAAAAATAAAAATGAAAGCATGATACACAGAAGTAAAGCGCTAAACTTTTGTGGGAAGGGAACTAGAGGAAATAAAATAAATAGATAAATATAAACATACACACACACCGTATATACTAGTGTTTAAGTTCTCCTGTGGAGAAGTCTGGGGTTGATTTTACCGTATAATTTCCGGTATTTTATAATGTCGGTCGTATAAGTCGAATGCATAAAACTTACGCTGTTTGGTCCAAGAGATTGTGATATGCTAATGCCCACCTGAGAGAGTAACCACGGAGCACACTGCCTTTTTTTTTTTTACTATATATTTTATCTACATGACCACACGGTAAAACCCGAACTATTCCGAAGCAATGTTTGCACTGTTTTGTGTTTTTTGCATCTCACACCCTCATACACCTTTATCGTAAGAGCATCCCTTATCTACGATGGAGCGTTCGATCAGAGAAAAAAAGAAGCTGGTTTTAAATTAAATGTCATTGAAGCGGCAAAAGAAATTGGTAACTGTGCTGCTGCAACAAAATTTGATGCGTCTGAGAAACTGGTGAGAGACTGGAGGAAGCAAAAAAAAAAATTTTAAGTGTCGTATTTTTTAAATTTAAGTGTTGTATTTTTGAATAGGTGTATAAGTCTGGGTCTGATTTTATTTTCGATTTTTCAGGTTTCAAGACCTGACTTATGCACGAGTATATATGGTATACAGTGGTGTGAAAAACTATTTGCCCCCTTCCTGATTTCTTATTCTTTTGCATGTTTGTCACACAAAATGTTTCTGATCATCAAACACATTTAACCATTAGTCAAATATAACACAAGTAAACACAAAATGCAGTTTTTAAATGATGGTGTTTATTATTTAGGGAGAAAAAAAATCCAAACCTACATGGCCCTGTGTGAAAAAGTAATTGCCCCCTTGTTAAAAAATAACCTAACTGTGGTGTATCACACCTGAGTTCAATTTCCGTAGCCACCCCCAGGCCTGATTACTGCCACACCTGTTTCAATCAAGAAATCACTTAAATAGGAGCTGCCTGACACAGAGAAGTAGACCAAAAGCACCTCAAAAGCTAGACATCATGCCAAGATCCAAAGAAATTCAGGAACAAATGAGAACAGAAGTAATTGAGATCTATCAGTCTGGTAAAGGTTATAAAGCCATTTCTAAAGCTTTGGGACTCCAGCGAACCACAGTGAGAGCCATTATCCACAAATGGCAAAAACATGGAACAGTGGTGAACCTTCCCAGGAGTGGCCAGCCGACCAAAATTACCCCAAGAGCGCAGAGACGACTCATCCGAGAGGTCACAAAAGACCCCAGGACAACGTCTAAAGAACTGCAGGCCTCACTTGCCTCAATTAAGGTCAGTGTTCACGACTCCACCATAAGAAAGAGACTGGGCAAAAACGGCCTGCATGGCAGATTTCCAAGACGCAAACCACTGTTAAGCAAAAAGAACATTAGGGCTCGTCTCAATTTTGCTAAGAAACATCTCAATGATTGCCAAGACTTTTGGGAAAATACCTTGTGGACTGATGAGACAAAAGTTGAACTTTTTGGAAGGCAAATGTCCCGTTACATCTGGCGTAAAAGGAACACAGCATTTCAGAAAAAGAACATCATACCAACAGTAAAATATGGTGGTGGTAGTGTGATGGTCTGGGGTTGTTTTGCTGCTTCAGGACCTGGAAGGCTTGCTGTGATAGATGGAACCATGAATTCTACTGTCTACCAAAAAATCCTGAAGGAGAATGTCCGGCCATCTGTTCGTCAACTCAAGCTGAAGCGATCTTGGGTGCTGCAACAGGACAATGACCCAAAACACACCAGCAAATCCACCTCTGAATGGCTGAAGAAAAACAAAATGAAGACTTTGGAGTGTCCTAGTCAAAGTCCTGACCTGAATCCAATTGAGATGCTATGGCATGACCTTAAAAAGGCGGTTCATGCTAGAAAACCCTCAAATAAAGCTGAATTACAACAATTTTGCAAAGATGAGTGGGCCAAAATTCCTCCAGAGCGCTGTAAAAGACTCATTGCAAGTTATCGCAAACGCTTGATTGCAGTTATTGCTGCTAAGGGTGGCCCAACCAGTTATTAGGTTCAGGGGGCAATTACTTTTTCACACAGGGCCATGTAGGTTTGGATTTTTTTTTCTCCCTAAATAATAAAAACCACCATTTATAAACTGCATTTTGTGTTTACTTGTGTTATATTTGACTAATGGTTAAATGTGTTTGATGATCAGAAACATTTTGTGTGACAAACATGCAAAAGAATAAGAAATCAGGAAGGGGGCAAATAGTTTTTCACACCACTGTATATAGTATATGTCAATTTATTTAAGTGGATATCCAACGAAATAAACAACTTCTGCTTATCTTATGGAAAGTAGCTGGCTAACTGGACATCTCCCTGCAGCCCCATCGTCCTCTGAAGTAGTTACCTGCTTACACTGTCAGTACAACTTTTAACAACTCTACATTCTATTTGTAAAAATCAGTTTTAGATTGTATAAGTCATGAGTGCAGGGGAAGGCAGACACAAGATGTGTGTGCTGCACACAAGCATGGACATTTTTGAATTTTGTTTAGATGTCTTCTACCAGTGAAAATTATTAAAATGAGTTGCAGCAAAAAAAAAAGTAAAACAGTAATCATCTATGGCACTCTTAATCAAAACAAGCCACTGACTTCCCAATGAAAACAGTGGTGTTTCTATATTGCAATTAAAAAAAAAATACAAGAACTATTACCAGGCTCTGTCCTCCTTCACTAAGGCAATAAACTCGAGACTTGTATATGTAGCCGGGCTTCAGTCGCTCACAGACATGCTCAGTGGCAGATCCACTGTATATCAGTTCCCACATGTTTCCTAAAAAGATGCAAAAAAAAAAAAGATGGAAAAATTGTCTTAACAGATGCTAAAAATACTGTAATCAAACAGCAGACATATTATCTCAGCAGTGGCACATCTCAATTTGTCATTACATTAAGTAGCTCAGCTTCGTGGACCTAGAATATTTCATTGAAAAACACTGGTTGATCAATTGGGAAACACTGCCAAAAGAAGCATTTCTTTTTCTTAGTCCTGTAGTTTTAGAAAAATGCTTCACTTCCAAAAATGAATGGAAATGTGAGCACCTTATATAATAATACAATGCATTATGTATTAAATAAACGTGCTAAAGTTAGTGCAAATAGTTACTTCACTCTGTAATGACAACAGGTCAGCAAAACGACTATATACAAATGTTTCCTTTTGTGTCAGTGACCTTTCATGTTAACTAACTTTACAATGTGTCACCAAAAGTGATTCCTGGCAAAAATGAAACACCAGTTTTGTTTTCGTTTTTAAAATAACAAAGCTACCATTTTCAAGCAGCTACTTATGCCCAAGCTGCAGCAACCTGTCTGACTGGCCTGCAGTGAGTGGAACGCCTGACTCCCCTTTATTAATGGTAACCCTTTCAGACTCACACAGGTAACACAGAGACTCCCCTTCACTTCCAGTTACAGTCATTAATTGAATTAGTTTTAGAAAAAGGAGTGAATAAGTAAAACCTTGAATTTGATGCTTTTAATAATCTGCAGGTAGAATTAAGCACTCCTTTGATGTCAGTACTGTATTACTACTTTGCTTCATTTGTTTCGCTTGACTGTCTTTACGTAAATTCTTTCATGTTTGCCCTTCAGCAAAGCATTTCTATTGATTAATAAAGCAGTGACTCATAGGCTTATCTTATTTCACTGTGGAAGAGGTTAGACTATGTTTCATGGTTCAGTGCTTTATATTCCTTGTGTAAAAATATTTCCAAAACAACAACAACAACCACCTTTATTTACATAGCACATTAACAAAATGTCAAAGAGAAAGACACAAGATAACAAAAAACAAGATTAGGCAAGAATTATAGTGAATAAGTAACAAAGAAAAAAAATCCATACAATCTTAAACACAGATTTATAATTAGCAGAATGGTTGCACCCTTATATACATGTTAGTCTCCAAGGCAGTATTTTATACTATATGCTTGTAGAAATATATTTCAATGAATCATTTTTTCTTCCCAAATGATGTTAAAAATTGTAAAGGACTACCCCAACCAAAAATTCAATTCAAAAGCTCGATTCTGTTTAAATGTCCTCCATAGGCGTTTACAAAAGTATTTCCCGGCAGTGGTTTATTTAACAATATTTTTGAAAAATATTCATATGGTTGGGATATTGTGAGCATATGACTGGACATCTGACATATGGATTAAGCAACACGAGTGAATGTTTTGATATTGTTTGCTCTTTCAATACTGGTCACCACTGAAGCTTATGGTGTCAGGAACTTTGTTATCTCTGCTCTCCAGTGCATACCATCTGCACTTCAAAACAGGTCATCCACCTGAAGCTAAGCATATTCTAGCCTAGCCTGTACCTAAAGAGAGACCAAGCATGAAAAGTTGTGTTGCTGCTGGAAGAAGTGTTGGTGAGGTCAGTAAGGGCGCTTACCCTGTGGTCTAAATATAAATCCCAATGCCCCAGCGCAGTGACGGGGATATCGTGCTGTAAAATCGAGATCCTGACTCTCTGTGGTCATAAAAGATCTCTGGGCAACCTTCGCAAAGAGTAGGGTGTATCCCGATGTCCTGGCTAAATTACTCGCCACTTTTAGACAGATTTTTATTCAAATGAAATGTACTACATGTTCTAGAAATATACCCTAGCATTAACAAAAACACAAAGAATCAGAATGCTTCTAAATAACTTGTTCAATATGACAAATGAAATGCCTTTATTGGATTTTAGAAGGTCTTTCTTTGGGACTAACAAGATAATTGTCAAGGTCATCTGTGGGGTCACTGCAAGAAATCACCTAGTTAAAACTAAACACTACACATAGCAAGTAGTTCTTTTTCAAATTATTTTATTTTTCCTTGCTGATTGAATGCTAAGTACACTACTGGTCAAAAATTTTAGAACACCTAAAATTTTCCAGTTTTTCTTCAGCCAAAGCTTTTTTCTAATTGGCCTTCTATCCAAGTGCTGGCCAGGCCCGAACATCCTTAGCTTCAGGTGGGTTACCTGTTCTGAAATGCAAGTGGTATGGCTGCTATGTAGCGTTAAACCTACAACTTCAGGATTAAAAGTTCAAAGCCTTAACCACTACACCATTTGAAAGTTAGTGCATTTTACGTTTTTTAAATATTTTATTATAGAGTTATCACATTTTTGTTTATTTAGTACCAGTAACTGCGTACTGCACGATAAAGTGCAGTGAATACACTTGACTTGAGCATTCATAGTTTTCATCCTCTTTCCCCGTACGTTTAGCATTCGTTTGCTCAGAGGTTGATGCACTTGCTGCTTCCTGAGCAGCTCTTCTTTTCTCCACCCTAGTGGCCCGCTTCTTTTCTTCTGTCGTCACCATCTTTTCACGTTAAAGCTGATTAAGTCAGTGTTTGTGTTGAAATTACTTAGTACGTTTTCCTTAATTTTTCACTTAAGTCTTCAATCTGCCCCAAGAATGATTTAAGATATGAAGAGGTAGAGGAAGTGATGGAGAAGGTGGGATAGATGAGAACGGCGCCCGTATGCATGCGCCGCACGGCTACCCTGCTGGCCGCTGCCAAGAGTTGCTTCTACAATAAAACTAAAAAGAGAAATAACTTTGGAGGTCAATCATCACCCTGAAAGTGGACAGTATAGGACACACAGTATATGTGTACCAAATTTCAGGTCAATAGGTCAAATGGTTTGCGAGCTACAGGTGATTTTAAATCCTGGACAGGCAAACGGACAGCCACGGTAAAGTATTATATAAGACTAGTCAAATGTTTTTCTAGTTTTTCTTCAAATTTAATCAGTTGAAATGCACTGAATAACCTAAAATGGTAAAATGGTAAGATGTAAACTAACAGCAGTTTAAATTTAAGTTTAGGTTAACAAAAACCAAAAGAAAGGAAATATCAGAATATATCAAATGGGCCTTCTTCATCGAACAACTAATAGGTTACATCCTACAGATGTTCTGCAGCAATGAAAGTAAATGAAGCCTTGCAAGTTGAAGTAAACGATGATTACTTAAAAACCCCCCTGTCTGTCTTAAAGCAGAGTTGCAACAGACTGTGTTACTACACCATCTGAAGTACTACTTGGACAATATTCCAGTGATGATGGCAAGAAAAAGGCAATTAACAAATTAAATGAGACAGACTTTTATTACCCTTGGAAGTGTAGGCCTTTCATTTAGAGAAACTGCAAAATAAAAATCCAAGTGTCAGTAGGAACAGTGGTGTCCTAAGCAATCCAAAGGCAATTGGAAACTGGAAGAAACTCTGATAGGAAGAGACCTGGCAGAGCCAAAGTCACAACCCAATCAGAAGATGAGTTTCTGAGG